>NC_066836.1:24747100-24902730 GCF_001640805.2 Lates calcarifer
AATTTAGCTTGCAGTGAGAGAAGATGTTTCATACATCTTCCACCATCCTTTTTTCTTGACACTGACTCAAGTTAGAGTAAACATTTGCATACAGGTCCAGCAGATTCACAGCAACATGAACATTCATTTAGAGTTTTTCTGGCCACCTGCCACTCTCATCTGAGCTCTGATTTGATCTCCTCCAGCTCCTGAGAAACATATCTGGATCTTCAGCTGCTATAAATGTAAATGACAGCAAATTGTGTTTGTAGTAAAGGAAGCAGTTCTGTCATTTTATTTTTGTGCCTTTATTTTGAAGAGCACTGCTCTTCTTCTTCGTCTACTTCCTGTCGTTGCTGCCGCTAGACTGCCCGCTCCGTTTCGTCGTAATGACCTGTTCCCGTTGTTTCTGTTGGTGAAATGTGTAAACAAATTATTTACTTGTTATATTCTGTGTAGAAATTAATGAAGGGAATTTTTATTGTGGTTCGCTTCATGTTTTTGTGTTGTTTGCATGTCACGTAAGGAATGTCAGTGCGACGTGTATGTGAAGATAGGCTGCTAGCAGGCTGAACACAAACTTAGCGCCCTTGGAAGCAGAAGGAGGTATGGGAAGATTAATGGTGTTCATTGTAAAACAAGTGGTTCATTTCATTTAAAACATAATTTGTGTTAAGTTTAAAAATGTAAACATGTTTCTGTACATTATTTGTGTGTAAATAATATGTACTGTGGTATTTATATTTCTGTTCATATAGTTTTCACGGTGTCAGAATGAGAGGAGAAGAAAAAGAGGAGAGAAGTAAAGTTGCACCAGTCGAAGCTCTCTGCATTTGTTTGGTTATTCCAAGTGGGCCGCTACAATAAATGCTCCACTGCGTTCACCAGCTAGTCTCTGCTGTTTGGTGCTGAGCACGTAGTGTACAGTGGGTTCCTATCATCCCATAATCTCAGTAAGATCAAGATCTCTTTTGCTAAGAAAGACCTGAATACAACAGAGAGAAAGAAGAACAAACAACGAAACATAACAAAAGCACATCATATACAATCAGACATCATTAGATAGATCAAAGATTTCCATTGAAAATCAAGTTTTTCACCTTGTCGATAAGACCACAAGGTGTTTTTATAAGATACAAAACATATCATGAGTGAAATTAGCAGTTAAACCTCATGGCTGGGTATTTCCAACTTGGAACTGCACTGTACCAATAACAGTCTCAAAAACATGGATTCAGACAGCCAGGGTTTCATAAGTCACATACCAAAGGACCAAATCTCATCAACTTGCAGGGTGAGGCGACAGAAACCTGTAAGCTCCCAGTGCAAAGCAGATTTATCAGTACAAGGACCGAGAGAGAGGAGCTGTGTCAGCCACTGCAAGCTAACAAACATAAACAACTAAAAGATGCTAACTACACTTATCATTCTGATACGTCTGCTGGGCGCTGATTTTTGTCCTTCAGCTGAGTCTGGGTCTGACTAAGGCTCAAACATGTTTGGCTTAATCTCAAATTTTTGTGTAAAAATGTTTATATGTAAAACAGTCAAATATAACTTTGAAACTTTGAAACAATTCCAGAAATATAACTTCAGAAAAATGTACCCCATTTAAACCCCCTATTTACTCCATTTATAATCTACTTTCACCGCGTGTATGGCAGTATTGTGGTATTTAACTATAGATGGTTATTCTATGGATCATTGTGATGACTTCCAAGCAGGGTGGGTGAGCGTGGCTATGAAAATAGCTTGCTAGTTCATGGGTTATTTTGTTCATTTAGTGTTTAATTCACTGTATATACTTATTTGCGACACATCAAATGCAGAGACTTGTAGTTGCTTGTTGCACACATTACCTGACACTGTCCTCATGTGAGATATTATCAGTGCAGATGAATGCTACATGAATGTCTTCTCTGCTCACAGCCTCTTCCACTGAGATCTGACTCACTCCCTGCTGAGTGTCCAGGCTCCTCCTGTTGACAAAAACATCCTGATGAGAACACTGTTTTGATCAAACACGTGGTCACCTTCTAAGATAATATAGATACGGATACAGATATAGATATAGTGGACAATATCTAACAGTATTTTTAAGTGTGACTATGCACTTTGAAACCGCTGCTCCAATTTCACAAACTTTATGTGCTTTATAGTTCCATTTTGAAAAAGACATTTAGTGGTGTGATGCTGCACTGGAAACCAACAACACATCTCAAGCTAAAAAAGCCAGAAAATGTCTGGCCATAGGTACTGTACACTGGTTTACACAAAAGAGTCACACTGATAAATAGGCATCAGTAAGAGTAAGTGTGTCTAATTTAATGCACTATTTTTTTTAGACTATATGATATGTGTCTAATTAATGCACTAGACTATAAAACTGTAACTCTAAAAACTGAAATGCATACTTACTTTATTAGGTCCACTTAGCTAAAACTAATGCAGTAGGGCTATACCCAAATCACAAGACTCAAAGTCAGCACTTCAGGTCAAAGCATAAGCTCAGTTTGGGTGGAACTGGGAGGGTATCTGAATGTGTCATGTGCTTGTGGTTCATGTTTTTTTCTTATCAACAGATATTTTTCACTTTCATAAATATTCAGGGGCTTTTGTTCAATATACCATGCCTATATATATACAGCGCATCCAGAAAGTATTCAGACCTCTTACTTTTTTATAACTTTTTGTTATGTTATAATGACAAAGAAAACAGAATTTCAGAAATTTTTGATTTGTTGAAAAATAAAAAGTGTAACATCACATTGACATAAATATTCAGATCCTTTACTGTGACACTTGACTTAGCTCAGGGTCCTCCTATTTCTCTTGATAATCTTTGAGATGTCTCTACACCTTGACTTGAGTCCACCTGTGTTACACTCCAATTGATTTGACATTATTTGGAGAGGCACACACCTGTCAGAGCATATCAGATGCATATCAGAGAAAAGCCATGTGTGAGGCACAGATCTGGGGAAGGCACTGATAGTTCAGTGGCACACAGTGGCCTCCATTATTGGAGAGGCTTTGACAAAAAGCAGGACTCTTCCTTGAGCTGGTCACTGAACAAAAAAAAAGGAAATATTTATTTTTAGGCTGCAACACAGGTGTGTGAAGGGGTCTGAATACTTTCTGAATGCATTCTGTATTATTCACTCCTCAATCCAGTTACAGTTTACACCAGCTTACCTGCACAGCAACTGCCCCATACTAAACTTCTAGAACTGCCTACATGGATCTCATGCTCCCAGTTTTTAAAACCTTTGTTCATCATCTGTGACATCAAAACACTGGATTTCTACACAGTGACAGAAATAAAAAGATTGTGTAGTAAGGAGGATATACCAGTGTCTGGCCCAAAGTAGTTTAGCTGACTTTGCTGACATTCAGCACCGGATCTTAGAATGTTGGAGCATCCAACAGAAACATGTCACTCTGTGTTTCTATTGCTCCTCTCTGTTTCCATGAAGTTAGATATGTAGTAAGGTCAATTTAAGTTTACAGACTGCCATCCTGTTATCCTGCATTACTCTGTGTACAATGTCAAAGTGCATACAGACAACATTCAAGACAAATCAGGGGCATCTCGACTAATGATTGGAGTCATCTGTACATGCTGGCATCTGTCTGTTACCTTGATATGAATCCTCTGACAGCGAGTTTCTCTGCAGGACTGCCAGACAGTGGAGCTAACATGTCTCTGATCCTCACCCAACCTGCTGTGCCGATACCCACCACCACAGCTCCAAACATACTGACTGCGAAAGAAAGATGGAAAAAGACAAGGACATTTTAAAAAACCCTTTTATATGTTCAAACCAAGACATAGACCAGATTATTCAAAATACTCCAGACATAAATTCAAGAGAAAAGTAACTCAGCAGATTACTTTGAAGAGACATGAAATTTCTGTAAATAAATAACTAAAATAATATATAGAATGTAGAAAAAAAAATTACAAAAAAATAGAGTGTTTGAATGTCAGTCATTTTCTGAATTTTCACAAGTGTTACACTGTTTTTTTTTTTTTTTTTTTTTTTTTTTAAAAGTAATGAGTCAAAAAAAGTAAATTAAGTCATGAATGTGAACTGCACGGGCCCAGCTCCTGTGGAAATACAGGTGATGCGTTTGCGCTACTTCAGTGTCCTTCTACCACTGACTACAGCAGTAATCATTCCCTCTAACTGTAAGCTAAAACCCAGCTCCATGTAAAGATGCTCCCTCGCACATGAGAGTCAGAGACTCAGCTCAGACTGACTGAGGGGCAAATAAGAAGCGAGTCCGTGTGAGGTGGGTAAACCTGACAGGTCCTCTCTGATAGTTCTCTGCCCTAACAACACGATGATGTTAATGAAAGACCGACTTCCTTTGTATTCTAACTTAGACCAGACAGTCAAAACTGACAACACAGTCCTCGCAAAACACGCAGACATCCTCCGCCAGTTACTGACAGAAGATGACGTACACGCTGCCCCTTACCTGCTTCGACTTGGCCCACACGAGGAAATGTAGCTTGTGCCGTTGTGCGCATTAGCTGTTACCTCAGCAGAAGTGACATAAGACAGGGCCAGCACCGCCAAACCACCAGCCTGTGAGTTTACTGTCCGCCTGCGTTTAGCGCCGCCACGCATTACATAAGGTGCGCTTGTTATGCTGTAGGAATGGGACAGGCTTACAAGTGGCAGACAGGCGGAGCTGTTATTATCTCACCAGTCGCTTCATACAGCTATTACAGTCAGTATTCAATTTAACTCTGTGTTGGACAAGACTCAAGTATGGAAAGCCCAGTAACTTCTGAATGTATCTTCTCATGTGCAGTATTTCACAAAACATTTCATTTATTTTACCTGAAACAAAATGTTATGGAAACTGTTTGACTGTAAACCGAATGTGTCAAAACCATTCGTTTAAAACCTATAAACTGATTTAACCATTAAATCCTCTTTGTAAAATAAAATATGTTCCGTACTGGTAGAAAATGCATGTTTGGTCATGATGGGTTTGATAGAAAGCTTCTATAACCGCAGGTATCCAGCAGAAAAGAGGTACTGTACATCAGTAGATTGAGCCATATAACTTAAATGTTAATGTCTAGTCAGTGACAATGCTCATATTTTGGTGTTGAGGACAAAGCTATGACTACAATGACTCTTCATAGCTATTTAAGACAATCAAGTGGATTCTTTTTTCACTGTACTAGTCCTCTACTGACAAGAATTTTTAACACAGCTTTTTCAAACTTCCTAGTTTTATTTTGGATGCTTACATTATTTTACATCAACTTCTGTGAGGACAACATCAGCTGAATGTGTTTTTCAACAGGTTCAGCTCAGGTCCCCTTCTGGGCCTTCCCACACCGGACCAGTCCTCACACCCCCTCAGACACTGACTCCACCACCACCTCACCAGCACTCTGACTGCAACCCCCCTTCTTCAACCTCATCTGGATTGACCACACCACCTCATGTGACTTTGACAGTGGACCAGGTTAGGAGACAGCTTATAAAACTCCACCAGGGCAAGGCTGCGGGACCTGATGGCATGCAGGGTCCTGAAGTCCTGTGCTACCCAGCTGTCTACCATCCTGCAACACATCTTCAACCTGAGACTGGAAAGGGTACCGATGCTATGGAAAACATCCTGTTTAGTACCGGTTTGTAAGAAGGCTACACCATCTGGCCTCAATAACTTCAGGCCGATCTGCCTCACTTCACACATGATGAAGGTCCTGGAGAGACTGGTTCTGGCCCACCTAGTACCACAGGTGAAACCTGCTCTCAACCCACTCCAGTCTGCTTATCAGCCTCATGTGGGTGTGGCTGATGCTGTCATCTATCTGCTGCAGCGTGTCCACTCTTACCTGGATGGCAGTGGAGGCACAGTGAGAGTCATGTTTTTTTTTTGTTATTTCTCCAGTGCCTTTAATACCATCCAGCCTTTGTTGCAGAGTGAGAAGCTGCTGAGGATGGGTGTCAGCATGTCCACCATGTCCTGCATTGCTGACTATCTATCAGATAGAACACAGTTTGTGTGGCTGGGCGGTCTGATGTGGTGGTCAGTAACACAGGAGCACCTCAGGGGACTGTTCTGTCTCCATTTCTGTTCACTCTATACACCTCAGACTTTCAGTACAACACTCAATCATGCCATCTGCAGAAGTTCTCTGATGACTCTGCAGTGGTGGGGTGTATTAGAAATGGGCAGGAGTCAGAGTACAGGGGATTAATAAATAACTTTGTGGTGTGGTGCAACAGGGATCATCTGCCCCTAAATGTCAACAGGACCAACATGTTGTAATATTGTACATATTTCCTATATACTTCACTGCCAGTTTTTGCACATCCATTCTTAGAAAAAAATACTGAACTGCAACTTTAATTATTTTCCTGTATATATTCTCCTTTATATATTTTTAAGACTTTCTTAGTATTTATAGGTCTTTTTTTCTTAATGTTTGTTGTTACCTATTGTTGCTGTCTCTTCTCTATCTATCTATCTATCTATCTATCTATCTATCTATCTATCTATTTTACTTTGCACACAGAAACAGAATTATTCCACAAAAACCAAAAACTACCAGGGGCAAAATTATTAGCCCCCGATGCTAAAAGTCAGTTGTGTAACAATAACAGCCTGCAGTTGTTTGTTGTAGTTTTCAACAAGTCTCTGACATGTCTCCTGAGGAATCCCCACCCATTCTTCTTTGGCAAATCTCTCAAGCACCACCCCCAGATTTGATGACCTCCTGGCATGGACCTTCATCTTCAGTTCACCCCACAGATTTTCAATGGGATTCAAGTCAGGGCTTTGTGCAGACCAGTCAATAACATTCACTTTGGTCTTCTGGTTGTAGATCTTCCCAAGTAGCGACATATGTTTTGGGTTGTTGTCGTGTTGGAAGACAAAGCGATGACCCAGACCCAGTTTTGCCTGCTGACTGCTTAAGGTTTTCTTTCAGAATCTTCACATACCCTTCTTTCTTCATGATTCCTTCCACCTTGACAAGATTCCTAGTTCCAGACGCACTAAAGCATCCCCACAGCAGAATACTCCCACTACCATGTTTCACTGTGGGGACAGTGTTCTTTGGGTTATACGCCTCTCCCTTCTTTCTCCAAACATAAGCAATGTCTATGGCCAAAGAGCTTTAGTTTTGTCTCATCTGACCAAAGGACATGCTTCCAGTATGCATAATGTTTCTCCAGGTTGTCCTTCACATACCTCAGTATGGCTTGAAGGTGTCTCTTCTGCACAAGTGGAGTTTTTCTTGGTCTGCATCCTCACAGTCCAATTCCTGTGCAGAGCTCTAGTAATTGTCTACTTTGAGACTACAATTTCCAACTTGGCTAAGTCATTTCACTAGCATCTTAGCAGTTGTTCTGGGGTCATTAGACACGTCTCTCACTAGTTTTCTTTCCAGGGTCTTTACATTCTTTTCGCTTCTTACCTCTGCCAGGCTTGTTCTATACCGTGTGGCTCTCTTTGAATTTCTTGATGATACTTCACACTTCACCTCTTCACATTTGGAAATCGCTGTGATAACTTTGAATATCCTTCTCCTGCTTTGTGAGCATCAACAATTCTTTTTTCTCAAGTCTAAACTGATTTTTTTTTTTCTTTTCTTGGCATGATGCTTTTCTCAAGTGACAGCTCAAACTCTTACTGAAGTTTTTATACTGTATGTAAAGTGGGAGATAACCCTCAGTTCTAACTTGATTGTACAGGCTTTGAGCATTACAAAGTTAAAGCACATTATTGCACAACAGTGGTTTGTGCTATGGCTCAATAAAAAGGTCAGTTCTTAAGGGGGCTAATAATATTGACCCAGGAACTTTTTGTCTTTTCTGAAATAGTTTGGTTATTGTGTGCAAATAGAAATCATTTATTCTTTTTAAAGAAAACTAGTATGTTTAGAAATGCTATGTTGAAAAAGCACTTAAGAAAATTTTGAAAAAACTTTTCATAGGGGGGGCTAATCCACACCCATGGAGTTCTCTGACCTGTAGTGCAGAGATAAGATAGATTACAAACTGCCCTCTCTTGTTTTTCAGTGACGCTGCAGTTTTTAGAGCTACTAGCTGTGGTTTTTCTGCTTTACTAGAGTCTTTAAAAGAGTTGGCCTGTTATGACATATTTGGTTTTCAGTTGCAGACTTCCTGGGACTACTACTAACTTGGTTGATATTAAAGGTGTGAATGTGACAATGCTAAGCTGAATATTTTGGTACATTGAAATATACAGATGTGGCTGAAACTGTAGGTTCACTTTTACCTCAATGAAACAGTTTAGTAAAGCTATATTTCAAAATTGGAAATATAGCTATTTAACTCTAAGGCTAGAAAAAAAAGAAAAAAGAAGTATTGTTCTGGTTCTAGTTGTTGTAGCATTAGTGATGGCTGTATTACTGGGAGCTGACATTTGATCCATTTTGCTGCTCACTGCTGGCTGCCTTTGTGTTTTAGCCTTGCTGGTATTTTCTGTATCCTTTCCAAAGGATTCTGTGTTTGTAGCCGATTTTCACTGATGAAAAAGTATTGTGTAATGTGTGACCTGGTCAGGTTCAGAGATGAAAGCTTTAAGTCAGCTGCTCTAAACACAAAGTCAACATTTCCCTGTGGCAGCAAAAGCATTGAGTAGAGTCTGTATCACAGGCTCCGTGTCTTGCAGGTCAGTGAGGAGGCTGTAGGAGGAAGGCAGCTCCTGTGTCACAGTGTGGGAGTACAGACGCCGCCTGAGAGGCACACGCAATAGCATTAATGGAGCGCACCCGTACCCAATTGGTCACAGTCTGTGTGACGTTTACGGATGCGAATCGAGCAGGTTCGCGCTGCCGGTGCAATACAAGGTGGGAATTGTTTCTGGATTCATTTAAGTGAGGGACAATGCACAGAGTTGAGAAACTTCTGATTGTATTTTGTCCAGGTTTTCCAGCTGAGGTTTGCTCTTAATGTTGGTGAGGACACGGCTATTTTGTCGGAGGGCTGATAAGGACATTTGTGTGTGTCATAGACCGTATTGACTCGCTTTTGGAGCCAGCTTCAAGCGGCCATCCGAGGAATTGCAGTTTTTGGCTTCATTTTTCATCTTGGGTGTATGTGTGTGCTTAAATGTTTTTCTTTTACATGGGCTTACACGTACACACGTACACACACACACACACACACACACACACACACACACACACGAAAGCTTGACCGCTAAATACTTACATCCCTCAGTATGTACAAAACTTGCTTAGAACAAGACAAGACAAGGCTCAAACATGAACCCATATTTAAACCATATCAGAAACTTGTATTTATTTTTCATCAGCTGATGAAGTTAGAGCCCGTCATTTCACCGTGATACCAGAGTTCCACTTCCGATCTCCTGATCTCTTGTCTAAAGGCGGTTTGTATAGTCTCAACAGAAACCACTGCCCCTCACCTGTAGTGACAGTGAGCTGTCAGTTTTATGTAATGTTGCCAATGCTAACTGCTTCAAACTGCTGTTCATTTTCAGTGTTTAGATGTTGCCCTGCCAGAGCTGCTGCTGCTAGCAGGTTGGCAGCAGGTTGCTAGCCTGTTCAGAACTGTCTCATCCATGGTATGTAACAGGTGGGCTAGGTTGCCAGATTATCAGGTCAGGGATCCATCATATCTTGCTCCTTCACTCTACATCAAAATAGCTAACAGCTATGAGACCTTATATAGACATGTGTGTGCCTTTTCAAATCATGACGAGTCAATTGAATTTACCACAGGTGGACACCAGTCAAAGTGTAGAAACAACTCAACATGATAAAGAGAAATGGGAGGAGCCTGAGCTAAATTAGTCCTAGTAAAGGGTATGAATACTTATGTTAATGTTTCACTTTCTCCTTTTTAATAGACTTGCAGACATGTCTAAAATTCTTTGATTACTTTGTGATTATGGGGTATTGACTGTAGATTGATGAGGGTTTTCTATTTTGGCATAAAGCTGCAACTTAACAAAATGTGAAAAAAAAGTGAAGGGGTCTAAATACAGCAGCAAGTTTCAGGATGAACTTCCCTCTCTCCAGTAGAAATGGAAACAGTCATAACTCTTTGTAACCATGATTTAATTTGAGCATATTGTACCCAGCACTAACAATAGGCAACAAGTAACCGTGTGGGTAGTGAGGTGGCAGACTCATTACATTCACTCTACAGTAGGCCTAAGGCTGGGGAGGAAAATGAAACATATTCCCTTTTTTAAGCATCTTCTTGTTTTTAACTCATTAATATTTATAAGCTGCTTGGTTTTTGCAACAGTTCCTGTAAATATACAATGGATGTCTCACCACTTGTGACTGAAAAGCGATCTACATGTGGCATACATTTCAAATTTAAGACACTTCATAGGGTCAGAATTCAGAAGCATTTCTTATAATATTAAAAACAGAGCACTGGTCACATGGAACACTCAGTGTTCACGCAGCTGTGATCCAAATAAGGTCATCACACAAAAATCCTGTTTTCTTAGAACTTACACAGACACCCATTATTTTTAGAACAGGTCCTGACAAGCGGAAACTGCCAACAGTATGCGTAATCTTTAAACACAGACAGTATATCACGCAACAATTTCACAATATTCAACAGCTAAAAAACAGAATTAACATTAAAATGCCAGCTCTCAAATGTCTTTTCAACTTAAAAGTGAAGCAGTAAGTCTCTCTCTCTACAGACAACTGCACCCCAGTACAACTTGTTTTTTTCAGACTGCATTTGAACATTGTGGCAAATTAGTTCCAACAATATCCAGAGCATAGCAATTCCTGTTTGTGGTTGCTATTCCTGAAATATACCCATGGCTGTCCAGACGGTTATCTCTGGACACTGAAGAAAACTTTAAAACATGATGGTCCATAGTTTTGTTAAATCTAAATGTCCTTCCTTTCTACAACTTCCTAATAGCAGTAGTAATACATTTTTTTTTTGACCAGATCCCTCTGCAAGAAGAACAATATCTTGGAAATACGATGAACCTTCCCCACCTCTCTCAAAAAATCTCTTAGATACAGCTATGACCATGTCCCCTGATATTTTAAAGTAGAACAGAACTGGAGTCAAATAATTACATCTTTTTAGCATTGCTTGCACATAGGTTCATTTTACTACACTGGAAAAGCCCACAGCCCCCCACTTTACACTATGTGGCTGAGGGAAGTTATGCAGTACCTTATTATGCAGTTTTGTTTGTTTTTGCTAACCTTGTATCTGCTTCTATGTGTGTATTATATGCTGTTTGTTATTGGATTGTTCAAAACCAATAAATGGAGTGGGGAAAAAACATGATGTTTTTCACTTCTGGATAATGGTGACATTAAGGTCCATCTTTTTTGTATAATTTGTATAATAAAAGTGGATTTATTAATGTACTTGAGTGAGATGAGATGTTTTTTCTTCTCATTTTTCCCTGACAGTAAATTGACCACATTAGTGTCTATCTGTGCATCTTCACAGGGAAGGAAGCAAAGATGAGGGTTTCCACCAATCATCTGCAGCAGCTCGCAATCTTCACCACTGTACTGACTGGTGGAGAAACTGGCACCATGTACTACCTGATGCAGAGTAAGTACAAATTAGGACATTTTTGTGTTGTGAGGACATTTCAACCAGTCCTTACAACTTCAAAGGGCTATTTGAGGTTAAAGGCTTGGCTAAGGTTAAAGTCAGGTTTAGGGTTGGGGTTGGGGTTAGGCATTTAGTTGTGATAGTTAAGGTTACGGCATGCATTACGTCAGTGAGTGTCATTGCAACTCTAGAAAGACGTGTGAGTGAAGACAGGCTGTTCTTTTTATGTGACTGCAGGAAATGCAGAGCTGTATTTAAACTAGTGCAAGCAAGCGTCTGTATATGCTGTATCCCACATGTTTTTTTCTCTCACAAGTCATGTGACATCATAAACATCCAACATCCGTCTTGGAAATCTGTGCCCCTTTGGATGGACATCTCCTCATGTTGTTGCACCACTTGAGACTGGCAGTCTCTGCTGACTCCAACTAAGTAAGCCTAGAACTGGTGGCTGCTAATCTCTGTGTTGTACCAACATTGCACTGTGAAGCAGAGCGTGAGGCCTTGGTGGGGTTTATGTTGGCCAGTTATTAGCATCAGTCTCACAGACTACTCTCTGGGTTTTCTGTTGGGTCCCGTAGTCTTGCAATGGTTGGCAGGGTACCAAGGCATGTCCAGATGCTGTTGGATATCTTTGCTGCAACTCAGGGTTCCAGAAGTACAGGCACACAGTACTCCACAACCATGTTCTGTTGCATGAGCTAATAAAAGAGTCATTCAAAGAGTAACTCACCTTGCAGTCTTGACTTGTGATGTCCTCAGTAAAGAACTTAGGGTAGTGCTGTCCCAACTTCAGCATAGCTCTGAGTGCCCTGTTGCATTTACCTCTTGATTTCTCACTACAGCTGAACCATATTATTGTGGAGGAGGAGGCTCTGGCATGTGAGCAGCAACACTTGACACACTTGACAGACCAACTGGCCCTGACAGCCTGGTCAGGGTTAAGTGGGTGGGGACACAAATCATAAAGAACTCATTACTGATCAGAGGGGCTATAGTAATACTAATACATCTTCTCTCTCCAGTTCATTCTGGGCTGCACATACTCGTGGTGGTGTATGACCTCTATTCCAACTTGGAATTTCCAAGTAGAAGAAGTGGTCACCACAGGGTCTGTTACAGCATTTGTTTTCATAGGCATCCTCTCCTCTCTGTTTGCTTGGTGCAGAATCCCTAAGGCCATCACCATAGATAATGGCCTGCAGTTTGCCTTGGCTGAGTATGCAGCCTTCTTAGGAATTAGGGGAGGTTCAACCAGACAGTAAAGAATTGCTGGCAGATGGTCTTCAGCCACACTGCACTGCATGTGGCGTTAGGTGCCAGCCTGCTATTTGTATCCACAGTGCATAACAGCCTTTCGTGTTTTAGTGGGGGCTATTCTTCAACTGGCAGTTCAATTTCCTTCAGAGCATTCACTTTTAGTGAAGCTGCAGCTGCTTTCACCTCTTAAATGTCAACAAAAATTTCAGCCTTTCTCATCTTTTACTTCTCAACTGACTATTTAACTGGTTTCATACAGTACCCTTAGAATGAAGTTAAACTGCTCTTAGTCAGTACACTTAAATACTTAAACAGTTTTCAACATTTCTATTTGCTGTTATTATTATTCTATAACCCGTTTCATTTTCATTCACTCTTCTGTCCGCTGTTCAATTAGAGAAATTTGCTGGGTCAGACTACTACACACTGGCTCTGCAGAAATTGGAAGAATGTCCAGAGGCCATGGAAAGCCTAGGGGTCCCACCTTTAAAAGTCTACAACATCCATCTGACTGACAGACACAACCGTGTAGATCACAACACTGCACAGGTACCATGTGCATTCATTAAACTATTACCAGTTTCTGTTTCTCTTTACATAGATAACACAGTTTGCTGAACAAAAAACACAAATGCAGATTCCAGCAGACAATCTTCTGCTTACAGTACTCTACATGAAGAGAAATGTGTTTCTGTTGACTAAGCTCATCAACTGTGTAAAAATAAACAAAAAAAGTATGAAGTCTGAAGTGAAGGGACACACCTTCCCCATCCACTTGCCTCTATAAGACATTCAGTCTCTTATAAGCGATCTAGAATGCTGCTGCAAAGCTATTAGTCAGGTCCTTCATGAGGTCTGTAACACTGATCTTGAATTTGCATTGTGTTGCAGATCAAGATCCCTGTGACTGGGTCAAAAACTGGCGGTTATCTGTATACTTTGTCAATCAGAGACACTAATACCAACAGGTTAGTATATTCTGTGCACATTCTGTTCTGAGTTCACTGGAAATAATGGTGACAATTGTCTCAATTTATGCACTTACCATACTCACATTTGCTATTCGATTACATAAGTGTGATCACCCTGTCTGGAGACATGCAATGCACTGCAAGTGCCAGGATGGTGCACTCAAACGGTTGAGTGTGGGATGATGGACACTTACATGTCATTCGAACCAGGGCACAAATAAGAGTAAAACCTTCATTTTTAAGTCAAGTGAACAAAGCAGCCTTATCAAAACACACTATGCCAATGAGTATACATGTAAGTGTACTAACTGAAGTATCTGATTTGAGACACAGCAAATGATTTTTAAAGTTCAGTTTATTGTGACATGGCAAGGCAAGGCAAGTTTATGTACAGTGACAAAAAAAGTAAGTGAATTATCTCCATATAAATTTATCTTAAAATTTGATCAGATCTTCATCTAAGTTACAGTTCTGTGCAAATGTTTTAGGCACTAAAGGTAAAGTGAGGATGCTGTAAAAAAAAAATAATAATCCCATGATTAATTTGTATTTATTAATTAACCTCATTTGAAGTGCAGTAAACAGAAAAAACCTAAATCAGATCAGTATTTATTATGACCCCCTCCCCCACCTCCCATCTTAAACCGCTCCAGTTCTTCTCTGTACACCTGTACTTGTAGTTTTTTTTCCAGCATCTTGGAGAAGTTGCCTCAGTTCCTCTGTGGATTCAGGCTGTCTCAGTGTCTTCTGTCTCTTCATGTAATCTCAGACTGACTCCATGATGTTGAGATCAGGGCTCTGTGTGTCAGACCATCTGTTGCAGGACTCCTTGTTCTTCTTGTCTCCGAGGAAAGTTTTTTATGATGCTGACTGTGTGATTGGATTCATTGTCCAGCTGCAGAATTAATCTGGGACTGATCAGACACCTCCCTAATGTGATATCTTACAGGATAATATCAGGGTGGCTGTCCACCAGCTGAAGCTCAGGAGAAGTTGGGTGGTGCAGCAAGACAGTGACCCTAAGCATCAAAGTAAATCTACTACAGAATGAATAAAAATATAATAAATAATAATATAACAAAAATCCACTTTTCTTTTGGAATTGCCCAGACCGAGCCCAGACCTTAACCCAGCAGAGATGCTGAGTATGGCAGAACTGAAGCAGTTCTGTATAGACTGGTCCAAAGTTGCCCCTGAATGTTGTGCAGATCTGGTTCACAGCTACAGAGAGAGCTTGTTTGGATATTGCTACCAACGGAGGGTTGATCAGTTCTTTAATGCAAGGATTCACTTATTTTTTTTCACCAGCACTATGAATGTTTAATGCAAGTGTTCAATCTGTGGACTTTGGTCTGTGATGTTAGTATAGCTCCTCCCACAGAGCCTGCCCCAGCCAAGGTTAATGATGTTATGTTCATGTTGCTGAATGCATGTTCCCTAAACAGTAAGGCTTTTCTTATCAATGGCATCATTACAGAAAAAAATAGAACAGAAATATTGATATCCTCTGTATTTCTGAGACATGGCTGAACAAACAAGACTTTATTACATTAAATCAAACCACCCCCTCAGGCTATGCTTATATGCAGAAGCCTGGCTCCGAGGACTGTGGTGGTGGGCTGGCAGTTATCCATTGAGCTGACATCCTGATTACAGAGGTTGCAGTACCACCTGCCACCTCATTTGAGTGAACGGTTTTTACTCTGGCTGGGTCCTCCCAGCTTCAGGTCCTTATATTCTGTCCACCTAAAGCTTCCAGCTCCATGGACTTCCTGTCTTAGCTGTCTCAGCTACTTACCACTGTCTGCTCTGCAACACCATCCACACTCCTGTTCAGGGGCCTCAACATACATGTTGACTCCAGCAGCTGCACGTTCGCCACAGAGTTCCTGTTGCTGCTGGACTGCTTTAACTTCACGCAGCATGTACAAGGCTCCACCCACACTAAAGGTCACAAGTTGGGTCTCGTCTGCACCTCTGGCACACCACCCAACAATCTGCAGTGCCTGGACTTGGCTGTATCCGACCATCATACCATCACTTTCACTTTTCCTGTCTCCTGTCTCCCTGCCTAGGCAGTGCCATAAATGTACCATCACTAAAACCTCCCTCAGACGCCACGGTGGATGACTTGGTGGCCCTTTACATGCTGCCTTATCTGGCAGCCTTGACTGTCTCGCTCCCATCAAAACCAGGTCTGTCTCTTTCACCCATCCTGCCCCCTGGTTCACCCTTGAGTTCCGCACCTTGAAGGCTACCGGTCGACGGCTGGAGAGACTCTATAAAAAAAATGGCCTTGCTGTCCACGTCTTATTCCACCCTTATTGGTAACCAGGAAAACAACCCCAGAATGCTGTTTTCCACCATAAACCGTCTACTGTGCCTTCTCCGTGTCGTCCAGCCTTCTGGTGCCCCAAACCTCTGCTCCAACTTCTTGGACTTTTTCCAGGCAAAAATGGACTCTATCCATCAGCAGCTCCTGGCACCTGCCACCGGCACCCCTTGCATCCCCCAGCCTCAGGATTTTGTGGCCCCAGCTGTATGCCTCCCCCAGTGCCAGCTTTCCTCCTTCGCGCCTGTAGATGATTACCTTGTCAGTGAGTTGGCCAAGTCCAAAGTTTCCACCTGCTCCCTGGACCCCATGCCCACAGTACTAGTGAAGGCCTGCCTTCCTACCCCATGCCCATGATGAATAATAATAATAAATCTTATTTATAAGCACCTTTCTAGACACTCAAGGACACTGTACAACATTCAATTATCAATAAAACAACAATGGATAAAATCAACAAGGACATTATTAACGCTTCACTCCTAACTGGGACAGTACCATCCATTCTCAAAACTGCCTCAGTCACTCCTATTCTTAAGAAGTCTGCTCTGGACCCCAATGACCTGAGCAACTACTGGCTGATCTTCAACTTTCCTTTTCTGAGTAAAATCTTGGAAAGAGCAGTTGCAGCACAACTACAACAATATATGTCTGACCATGAGCTCTATGAACCCCCTCAATCTTGCTTCAGGGCCCATCACAGCACAGAGACTGTCTTAGTGAAGATCACCAATGATCTTCTTATCACTGCTCACTGGTACAGATCTCTCCTGGTTTCAGTCCTACTTACCTAACTGGCAACAGTTTATCACCATTGATGGATCAACCAACTCTGCCCCGGTGAACCATCGTGTGCCACAAGGCTCTGTCTTTGGTCCCCTCCTCTTCACCATTTACATGCTCCCCCTTGGTCAGATCATCCGCCGCCACAGTCTGAAGTTCCACTGCTACGCTGACGACACCCAGCTGTACCTTAGGACATCACCATCTGCTTAGCTCCCCCCACAGTCCCTTGTCAACTGCCTCCATGAGATAAAAACCTTGATGACCACTAACCTTCTCAAACTGAACAGCAATAAAACAGAGCTCATAGTCATGGCAGCACCCCCAACCTCACTCACCTGCACTGGCCTCCGGTTAAGTACCGCATCACCTACAAACTCCTCGTGCTTGTCGATAAATTGCTCCACAACCTTGCCCAACAGTACCTATCGGACCTCCTCCACCAGCATACCCCATCATGAAACCTGTGGTCTGAAAAGACACTTATTCACTCAGGCCTTTGGCAGCTAGTCTTTTGTTTTGTTTTTGACTTGACATTTTCTCTGAAAACATTTTTCTTGAAAGGTGCTATATAAATTCAAGATATTATTATTATTATTATTATTATTATTATTATTACTATTATTATTATTATTATTATTATTATTATGTAGATGTTGCTTAGAAGAGGACTGAAAATAGACATCTGAAGAACTCTACGTGAGATTTTTGTCCACTCAGGTTCATGATTACCAATTGACACAAGTATTTCCTGTGTTGCACACATGATTTAAACCACTTTAACACAGAACTACAAAGTCCCACCTGTGTTTCCAGCTATTGAGTGTAATCTTATGGTCAACCGCATCAAATGCAACACTGAGACCTAGTAAAACTGAAACTGAAATTTAGATGTGTCACTGCTCAGTCAAATGTCATTCAACAAGTGCAGTCTCACTGCTGTGATGTGGTTGAATTCCAGACTGAAAAGCATTAAAGAAGTTGTTTTGCACCAAGGTTGAAGATCAAGTGTGACAGGGCTTTTGGTTAGGTTAGCTTACCTGAGGAACCTAGACCAGAAACCTCACTGTCTGCCTTCAAATTATATCTCAAAACGTATTTATTTTTATAATATGTAATTGTATAATTATGTCACAAGGTGTATGGTACTACTCTGGGTGACTTGTGATGTGACTTTGAGATTTTGATGCAAATTAGGAGTGACATTTGGGGGGTTTAGGCAAATAATGTGAGCTTTGTGCCATTGATTCATTATATAAATTAGTGATGAAAGCTAGGGAGTTTTAAGCAAATAAGGATGTGTTTGTATGTATGACACATAAACTAAATCTTTGCAGCAAATGTTCCTATACTGTTATGTCACCCAAGAACACATTGGAGGACATTTTTCAAATAAACATGGAATATATGTAAATCTAAACAAACTCAGCTCCTCTTATCCATATTTTTTTGAGGGGGGTTTACTGTATGCCAAGGTTTATATCACATTGCCAGTAGTGGAGCAGTCAATGCTCTGTATGTACCATTGCTGACTTGTTTGTCTCTCCCTGCAGGTGGAGTCTGAAGCAGGTGGTGCTAAAGCTCCAAGAAGGACAGACAATCAACCTGCTGACTCCTCATCAAGCAACTGCTGCACAGGAACAGAGCACACGCAGGAGTTAGACACATAACACTGGCACTGACATACTCCATGTAATAATGATCAGATTAGAAGTCTAAATAACCAATAAAAGGGAGGTACAGTATATTTACAAAATGGCAAATTCTCAGCTCCAGTATCATTTTGATGAGACAGCTGACTGTCACAGGGCTTCTAACAGACTGCTTTGGATTGTTGTTGGGTTAAGTATGTGTTTGGTTTTGAATGAATAATATGATACAGGCGGTTGTTGTACTGTCGTGATGCTCTGTTTTTTTTTTTTTCGTTTTTTTTTTTTTCTTATTTAATTAATTTCCTCTCAAAAACCATGACATATTTGAAAAGTCCCACAGGTGCAGACCAAAGTTAATCAGCATATATCAAGGATTCAATTCAATTCAGTTTTATTTATATAGCACCATATCACAACAAAAGTCATCTCAAGGCACTTTTCATATAGAGCAGGTCTAGACCGTACTCTTTAAAATAGGCATTTACAGAGAGAGACCCAAGAAATCCCATACATACATACATACATACATATTTTGTCTTCTAAGATAAACAGTTATCTTCTGGCTATAGCTGTCAATCAATGCCATTTTTAAACAGATTGACAGAGCAAGAGGGAGAAAGAGAGGATGTATGTGTGTGTGTATTTGTATGTAAGAGCAGGATGAACCATAGCACAGGACATAAACCTGTGGTTTCACTGACTTAATTTACCACAACGTCCTGCTTCCTGTGCAGATGCAGATGAGGGAAGTGCAGTATTTATTATTTTATTTCACCCACATAAAAACTATGTTGTATAACATAAACCTACATAGGCTATAATCATGTCTGGCTCTCCTGTGAGCTTCTTCTTTTCAAACAGCAGGGTTACTGTGGTGGGGATGGAAGTCTCAAGGTGTTTCAGTTTTTTCCAGTGTTTCCAGTGACTAGTTTGCATACAGTTTGCAAAACACCAAACACATTGTTGAGCATTTAGCTGCAAGAAAGGTGTTTTTCTCAGACGTTGGTGTTAACCAAACCAAAGCTTAAAGAAAAGTGAGATTTGGACTTAGAGTCATCAGGAGCGCACAAACAGGATTCCAAATAAATAGTAATGTTGATCGGCTGGATGTGTAGATACAGGTAGTATTAGAGTAGAATAAAGAATGAACAAGCAAGTCTAAATAGTAGGTCTTCTGCTGCTTTTGTCCACAGATCATAAATTGAAAGAGAGTCAGTCCAAAATGTAGGAGCCATAATCTCAAACAGCTCTATTGACAAGCCTGCTGTACATCTCTGATGAAGCCGGTGCCTGACCTCATCTGACCATGCAGAGCTCTATTCAAAAATCATTTTGGATTAAATTGTAAATTTGATGGGGAGCCAATGGAAATTAAAATCAGTGTTATGTGAAACATCATGGAGCAGCAGCATATTGGATCACAGTGGAAAAGCTGACTCAACAGAAACACATTTCTCTTCATGGAGAGTATAGTGAGCAGATTGAATGAATTTGTTGATGTTCACTGCACTTGAATGAGATACACTGAGTTTGTTTCTTTTCTGTGCTTACTTATACATGGAAATTACTTAAAATTAAGATTTGAAAAAAAACTTTTATCAGTTTAGATTGTTTTATTTTGACAGTGTCACATAAATGGTGAACAATGGTGAACACAAATTAACGTGGTGTACTGTGCTTGTGTGGGTAGATGTGTGACTTTCAAGGGGAAAGAGTTTGAGAGGAAATGAGTTGGTGTTTAGCACATTTTTTCACAGCTGTCAGTTCCAGGAAGGAAATTTAAAAAATCAAATATATGTAAATATTTTTGTCTCCATGAACTTGATTCTTGGTGTGTGTGTGTCTTGAAACCACTCAGTGTGTTTGTATATCAGTTCGATCATTTTTTAAAAATGAGCTGCATTATCATTTTCCCTCTTGTCTTATGTCATAATAACCCATAAGATAGTTACTCAACCAATGATCTACGTGTGAAAAATAGGAGGGGGTTCATAGACAAATCTTAAAACTAAACTGACTCGGACTCAGTCGACTCAGTGTCCAACCAATACATTGACCTGGGGCTATGGGGGTTGAAGGGCCGTCATCTTTTGTAAATTAATTTGTCAAGTGCTTGTGGTTTTTTTGTCAATGCTATTTTTTGTTTTTATGCACACATTCAACCTTACTGCCTCATACCATACTCCTGGACATGACTCTCATATTTTACCTAAAATCTCCATATTTAAATGTCTTTGTTAATCATCTGGGATGTGAAAATGTCAGATTTCCACAGAGATAAAAGAAAGGTCTTAAAGGTCAAAGCTCAGTTATGAAATCCTGCTGCTCTGCAGAGTCTCTCTCCTTCCAGCCAGCTGACAGTGTCTTCCACCAAGCCCCGGAGCTGAGCATCAGAGCGGCAAACAGAAACAAGTCATGCTGCCCTGCCTCACACTATGCTATACCTTCCATTATCATCACCCATCTCTACATTCACTCCTCTCAAGTGTCTCCTCTCAAAGACCCCACTGACACTGCTGTCAGATGAACTACATATTTTAACCAAAACCATGCTTGATGGAGAAACATCCTGTAGTGGCTACCCAAACTTACCCTCACTCTTTCTAGTTTCAGATGCGCAAGATGGAGAAGTGAAATGCCAAGATGTTGGTAAAGAGGAAGAATAGAGGAAACTGTATCAGATAACATCTGCATTGTTTTTTGTGTAGAAGCTTTGCACCTCTTTCACACATAAAAATGTATCAGTGTCTGAACTATGTTAGTGGAAGATTAATATTAAATTCTGTTAGAGCATGGTGTATATATATAAGTGTCAGTCCAGCTGAAATTACAGCATATTAAATCAACATCATTCGGTTTAAATGCTAAATGGTCACTCTGCCAACAAAACAGCATCTCTGCTTGTAGGCTATAGTCACAGCTTGTTTTGTCTCTGACACCTCAGCTGTCAATCAAACATGTCCAGTCCAGCACAGCTCATTTATGACCAGGTAGAGTCAACAAACTAAATCTGCAAGGTCAGCCACGTAGTGGGAAGGGAGGATTGGATCTCTGACAGCAGTGTCAGAGAGGAGAATGTTGCCCAAGAAAAGAACAATATTGGATAACTCCTCACACCCTCTCCATGACGTGCTGGTCAGCCACAAAAGCATGTTCAGTCAAAGACTCATTCTCCCACAATGCACCACGGACCACCACAGGAAATCATTCCCACCCATGGCCATCAAGTTTTTTTAACCCCTCCCTCTGAGAAGCAATTGTTCTCTTAACAGTTTTTCTCCAACCAGGTGCAATAACCCAATATCCTGTACATAATCCATCTGTAATACATTGTAAATGGCATGTAAATATTAACTATGTACATATTGTTTATTACACATGGGGTTTATCTTTATATATTGAAGATGGGTGTTGGAATATTATTATTTTATTATTATTTGTTTAATTCTATTTTTGGATTTTTTTCTGTTCTATTTTTCTATTTGTATATGTGAAATGGAGCACTGATGCTTGACATAGAAGTCAAGCAGGTCCTATATAGAGAAATATTTGAAACGTTTTGTTGCTGTTATTGCACAGAAGACAGTATTTAAATTATATTTATATATATTTATATATTCTGAAAGGCACATTTCAATTAGTTAAGAAACAAATTCAATCCAAGTCAACAGTGTTTACAACCAATACAAATAGAGTTACATCTGAAGACGAAATGGCTGCTGATTGGTCAGTAATACTATCTGACTTCCAAGAAACCTCACCCACACTGCAGCACATTTAACTGTTTTAGGACAGCCCCCTTTTAGCAGATGTTAGCCTCTCACTAAAACTCAACTTAAACTCAATCAGCTGTAGTGAGCACTCCAGTCACTCAGTGCCTCTTTGTGTTCCCTGTTGTCCTCCACCTCCTGCACACCTAGCAAGCTCCACAGGTGAGTTCAGTCAGCCTTTAGGACAGTGACATCAAAAAACTGAATTTGTTTGTTTGCATTCATAGCATAAGGTGTATTTCACACCTTATGCTATGAATGTACATAGTTTGCTGATTCATTTGAGATATGGGTATTTATGAAATATGACATGCATGATCAAGATAGAGTGTGCTTTCAATGTGAGTTTTAATCAGATCAAACTAACCACTAGTGGTAAGCTGAATTTCCAGCTTCATACTAAATACTAAAATAGGTTCATTTTTTTCTGTGTAAAGGTGCATGTCTCATGATTGTTTTGAATTGTTTTCAATTACATGAAAAAGACTTCATCACAGTTTGTTGCAGTGACAAGCAATAGCCCGATTCAACCAGAATCTATGGTCTTATCAGCCAATACAAAGCTGCGGAGTAGCACTGCAAACTACACATGTGAAGTTCATTATAAATAACTGTAAACCATTGATTTACACACATAATGACCATTTTAAATGTAAAATAGACAAGCCCCAACAAGACATTTAATGTTGTAATGTTACAAAAATATGTTCTCAGATATTTTATTTATTTTGTTAATAATGGCATTCTATGCATATTTGTGACTGATGATGTATAAGTGAAGGTTCATCGGGTTTTAAAAGGGTGATTGGACACAACCATCAAAAAAAAAAACATTAAAAACTAACTACACTTTTGTCAAAAAACATTTTTTATTGAATTGGTCAAAAAGTAGAAGTCCTGATGGGTAACAAGACATAAGGTATATAAATATAAATAGAAGTGACATTTTTAACAGATTTGATTGCTCATCACAAAGAGAAAAAGTATTTATTAATGGATTGTCAACATTTACAGCATTAATATTGTAAACCCACAGCTTATTAATTACTAAAACACATGATAAACAGTGATGATGCAGAATGCATCACAGGTCAGGAAATGAGCCACAGTCCTCCTTTAATGAACTTTCACAGTGTTACACAGGGCAGATAAATTCAGAACGAGTCTGTGTAAGAACACATAAAACATATACTAATATAAAAGGTATGAATAAATCAAACATTGATCTACTTTACAACTTATAAATCCACACATAACTGTTTCATTAATAGCTATCAATACAAGCTCATCATGTGTCAGGATAAATTATCTCGGCAATAAATACGGTAAATGAATATACAATGTCAAACAAGAAAATAAACTCACAGCTTTCTGGGGGATACACCAGCAGTGACAGATCGGAACATGGTCTCTACAGCTCTGCTCTAAGCAAACTGCAGAGAGGAAGGTGAAGACCTGCTTCCTGTTTCCTGTTACTGTTTCGTACAGACTTTAAAGTGAGGAACTGTGCTGCTCACGACAGGATTTAAAAAGGTGTAATATTACGGTGAAATCAATTAATTCCAGTGGAATCAGTGATACTCACAAAAGTTCCATGCAGAGTTCAACTTTTATTAACTGTGATAAGCAAATGTCAGCCAACAGCAAGCTGTCTTATAAGTGCTGACCATCTACAGAGAGTTGGGGAGTCCAAATGAGAGGAAGCCACCATCACCTTTTATCTGTGTTGTTCCACTCATTTTGATTTAACCTTCTCTGTCTAAGTAAAAACTGGAGCAATGCAAAAAGGAGCAATGGTTTACACACAGTTAGGAGATTTGATGATACAAATAGGTCTTTTGAATAAACTTTGTCAAGTTATTGTCCCTTAAATTACAAGGTTAGGCTAGCTTGTTAGCAAACTTGATAGTTTGCTAACTGACTGTTCTCATTAGAGAAGTGTATTTTCCCTCTTCAGTAACCTTTTAATGAAAGAACTGGTGTATAATGGTGAACAAAATGCCAGGGAGAACTAAACAGAACAGTTGAGAGTAAAAGAGAAGATGCAGGCTGGCTAGGAAGTCAGTGGTTAGTATGCCAGCTGCAGCAACTTTATCAATACGTCACCAGGCTTCCAGCCTCACCTATCTTGCATGAATGACTCAGTGTCACTTTGTGTTGTGATCACACTAAACAGTGATGACCCACAAACCCAATCTTTTTGTATGAATCATTTTGCAAGGTATTGTGGGATTCCAGCTGATTGACCTGAAAAGTGTTCCCATGGCTATACACTGCAATGCAAAAACAAACAAACAAAACTGACAAAAACAAAAAAGCAGTGCAGTGGTGGCACAGGAAGTTAAGTCTTCATCAGCTGTGAGGACATGTCTGCGAAGGCGAAATGTGTGATGTATTTATCAACAGGACACAGCAGACTGAAGTCACTTTTATTTTTTTATTTTTTTTTCTTATTATTTTTATCAAGTGTTTGCAAGGTGTCTCTTCTTACTGCATATGCATTAAAAGGAGAGCCATGCAAATGGAGATTTGCTAATGGAGGTTAATATCTAATGGATTTACTGAGGTCTCACAATTTGTGACTGTTGGTTTTGCAGGAAAAAAATTCTCCACCTCTGAAAAACAGGTGTTAACATAGTTCAAATAGGATTTACAGAGGGAAGGTTGTGGTGAGGAGAAGAAATATGTGCTAAGGTCACAAATAGGTCCAGAATATATCCAACCCACAGCAGTGTTAACAGAGGCTTAGCATGTTTTAATAATGATCCACCTCTTGTTTTTGTAAGGAGCTTCCACTTTATGGACACTTTGGCTCCCACAAACTTATTGTAAGACATTCTAATCTTGTACCTGTGGTGATAGAGCAGGACAAGACATTAATTATAGGGTTGGTGGTTTGATGCTCCTACAATACTATAATATCCCTCAGAAATTATACTCTTTAAGATCAGAGGTAAAAAAAAAAAAAAAAAAAAAAGCTCAACCCTGTTTAGCTGATAATGAGTCATTTCTGGGAACAAGTGTTACATACCAGTTGAGAGAATCAGGAGTTTTTAAAGAGCTGTAGTAAGCAGTTTCTGTTCTGTTCTCTCTCTCTGTTTTGAAGTTGATGGAACATGCCTGAATAACTGACTTAGCTAAGTTATTTCGTAACACTACTATGTACTTTTATCTTTAAAAGCAGTTATTCTCAGTTTGGCCACCCTTATTTCTGGATTTTTTGTTTTGTGAGAGGTTTGAGTTGTCCAGATCACTTTGTGAACCAGGAACCAGGCGTGTTTTATGAACAATTTCTTCAGCTACGAGCAAATAGACTAACATGAGTCTTTCACATTTCTGTGCCACAGGACAAACATCAGCCATGGACAATGATGAAAACTCATTTAAGGACTTCTTGAACCTACTTGATGATGAGGAGAACACAACTGACCCGAGCTATGTAATCAGTGAAACTGTCAAGTTCTGTACAAAGACAACTGTCAATGAGTTTGGTGCAAGATTCATCCCAGTTTTCTACTATGTCAACTTCCTCTTGAGTTACCTTGGCAACGGGCTTGTCCTCTTCATCATCTACAAGTATGAGAAGCTCAACACAGTGACAAACATCTTCCTCCTGAATTTAGTCCTCTCCAACATTCTCTTTGCCACCAGTCTCCCTTTCTGGGCAACCTACCATCTGTCTGAGTGGATTTTTGGCAAGGCTCTGTGTAAGATAGTCAGCAGCGCCTACTTCATTGGCTTCTACAGCTCCATCCTCTTCCTCACACTCATGACATTTGACCGATACCTCGCAGTGGTGCATGCAGTGGCAGCTGCTAAGAGCAGGAAAAAGGTGTATGCAATCATCAGTTCAGTGGTAGTTTGGTGCATTAGTGTTGTGGCAAGTGTGAAAGAGCTGGTTCTCCAAAATGTGTGGGAGAGTCCATATTCTGGACTGATGTGTGAGGAGTCAGGATTCCCTGAGAGCACTATGGAGCGCTGGCGTCTGGTCAGTTATTACCAACAATTCCTGCTCTTCTTCCTCCTCCCTCTGTTCATGGTGATGTACTGCTACATCAGCATCACCGTCCGCATCCTGTCCACCCGCATGAGAGAGAAGTGCCGTGCCATCAAGCTTATATTTGTCATCATCTTCACTTTCTTTGCCTGCTGGACACCCTACAACATCGTCATCCTCCTTCAAGCTATACAGATCTCCAGCACCAGTGAGGCCAGAGATGAGTGTTCTGACTCTGAGAGCTTGGACTACGCCCTTATATGTGACCCGGAACATAGCCTATCTGTATTGTTGCATTAGTCCTGTGTTTTATACATTTGTTGGAAAGAAGTTCCAGAGCCACTTCAGAAGGCTGATAGCTAAGAAGATCCCCTGTCTGAAGAGACACATTAGCCTCAGCAGCCAGAGCACCAGAACCACATCACAGAGAACTGCTTATGAGTACTAGACAGAAAGACTCACTCACACACACACACACACACTGCACAATCATCTGCAATGTAAACACTTTTCACACACACTCTTTGGCATGAATTGAGAATACAAGTTGTTAAGATTTAGAAATAAATATTATCAGCATTACAAGAAAACTGAGGTTGCAACAACAAAAAAGTGAGCCCTGATAACACAAGATCTTTTTCTGATTTATCTCATTACAACATCCAGAAAGGTCAATTTACTTGTGTTCTTTAATTGGGGAATGGCATGAAACCACATCTCCAAGTTTACCATTAACTTCATTAGATAAACTTGTCAGTTTGAAGACTACTCAACTTAAATCATCTAGTTCTCACATTTAGATTGCCAGGTTTTATCATACTTATTGTAGCATAGGCTACGCTGTATTTGTGCAAAGAGATTCTTCTTATTTGAAAGAGGTGACTATGATGAGAGTTTTTTTTGTGTCTTTATATTTGTCTTTACCATCAGTTTTACCAGCAATAGCTTCCGTATAAAATTGCAAAGTGACTCTGCTGTTGATCATGTGTAGGTATAATGTGGAAATGGTTTTGTTTAGTAAAGGCTGGCTTACCAGACATGCAAATCAATTAATTCCAAGGCCTCAGAAAAAATGGTTTGAGGTAATTTCATTGAAAATTCAAGGCCTGTATAATCTGATAAGATAAGGTTCTTAAAGGTTAGGACCAGTCTTTTCTATATTACTCTTACTGTCAATGAATCCCATGATAACCAGTACTCTCTGGCTCAGTACTCTAGCAGTGGGTCTCAGTCCCTTTAGTTCCTACTAGTCCTACTTGACTTTTTAAAAGGCCTCAAATGGAGAAATCCACAAATGCTAGTTATTACTGACACCTGTGGCCTCTGTCCTGTTGCTCACCCTCTCATGCATATGCTCTGTAAGTAGGTGTACGCAATCATGCTAATGTTCTTACTGACACTGTTACCAGTCCTCACTGTGGCCTTGCTGGGTGTGTACAAGTCGTAGTATGACCATTGGTGATAACGTTCCTGAGCCAACAAGCAAAGGTTAGCCAGGTAGCTGTAAATTAGCTACACTGCAGGGATCCAGCATTGGTTTGTTGGCTGATTAAGTAATTATCAAACAGCAAGCTTCTCAACTTACTAGCTAGATCAGCCCCAGGGGTTTGAATGAATTAGTAGATGTTATCCACTCAGCACAGTAGTTTGCTACCGATTTGTCCATGTTAGCAGGAAAGCTAACATCAGAAAGAATTTGCTAAATACCACAGTATCACAACAGATTTCACAGGCTTTGGAGTGATGTTAGCTCATCTGTCCAATAGTAGAGCCAGCTCGGGGTCGGTTTTGATCCCCAAAGTGGGACAAAGGCCCCTCCATGAATTAAAAACCCTGCTGACCCTAATTTTCCCCTGAGCTGTCATCATTCATGTATGGCCAACTGGACTTTATGAAATGAAGTTTTCTGTTTTGTGTTTGTGTTTTTCTTGGTGCTGGTTGTTTTGTGACAGCGATGGCTAACGATAGTACACTGTTGGAGCTGTAGCGGCGCAGAAGAGAGGCCTTAATTGTATCAAAGCACATGGAAGTGAGCATCCTTACATAGTTACATAGAAATTAGTCTACAGGCTATTATAGGCAATGGAGAAGGTCAGGGAATGGCAAATCTTTTATGTCCCATTACAGTCTTTTCACACATTGGCAATAAAAAAGGAAATTATTACATGTAGATTGCTTCAAATTCTCCCATACAGTACCTTTAAGTGCTGTGCTGAAATAACTGGACACTGGTTTTTAGTGAGCATTATTCAAATACATGCTTGCCTAGTGGGTTGTGTCCATAAACTTTAAATGACACGATAGTTGAGGCAGACCCCCAGCAGCAAAGTGAAGGACATAGGCAGTTGTCCATGTTTCTGTGTGCTGCTTGATGATTAACACATCTGCTTCAGACCTGCTCTTGGTCTGGTGTTTCAGTCTTGTTGATTTGATGTGCATGATAGTGCATGTTTGTAATATTATGTCCAAGTGCTTTAAAATTAAATGTTTTTAACCTTCCAATAAATATGATAATCAAACTTAGATCTGACATCTGTCCTTTTATGGAAACATATTTTCTACTTCTCTTCTGCTGTGTTTTGTGGGATTGGACAAATTATTTCATGTTTCCCTTTTCTGACAGAACATCTGGAGGAGTTTTCTGTTAGCTAAGCACATTTCTCCGGTGAGTAAGTACAGTTAAGTCTGGTGAAACAACATGACGTGCACATTGTGGTAATATTTTGAAACAGCACAATGAAAAAAAGCTTTATGATGCATGCAGGGTGAATCAAATAAACTGGGTCTTTAAACAACAACAGCACTGAAAGTATTGTAATAACATTTGTTTTGAGGTATTACACTATAAAAACACATATTACAAATTTCTAGTAGTTTTTGTTAACATTTCATATTTAAAGGGGTAGTCAAACAGTTTAGGATTGTACTTCCATTTTTCCATTTTCGGGATGTGTCTGTGTAGCTTATGCTATGAGACATTACCTTAAATATGACTGTTGAGAAAGAAAGGCACTTTCATATGTATTATAGAATGTTTATTTCTTTCAGTACATAGGTCCTTGTTGAGGTCATTGCCTATGATGCCTCCCATCACGCCTGCCACACACAGCATAAACTGTAAGCTACTTGTAGGCTACTTGACTTCAGACAGCTGATATTACATTGTCATGTTGTGCCCTTTATAGTGAACTTTTTTCTATATTTTTCATTAATTGACAGATTAATGGATGGATGGACAGAAAGTAATCCCCCCCCCTTTTATTTAACCCTGCTCTCTCTGTCTCTCTCTCTCTCACACACACATACACAGGGACACATTAAGGGAGGCAGTGAACGCTTGTTTTTATTTGTGGTCCCCACCAAGCTGGTGTTTCTTGCCAGGAGTTTGTTGGAAAGGGGGAGAGAAGTGAAAAAGTTGTCTATTGTGACATTTCTCATAAAAGGTTCCATCAGTTTCAGAACCACAATTTCCCCTAGGCTCTGTGTTGCTGGGTGATCAGGATCCCCAAACAAGGATATCCAGCATATATTTTTGTCTCCACATCAGCAGTGAGCCAGAATTCTATGCCGAATTTGACAGGTTTATTTGGCATGTATTAGTTAAAGTGCAGTTGGGCCACCTCTCTCTGTCAGGATGTTTTGGGACGGGGCTCTCCCAGTCCGCAGTCCCAGCTGTATAGGTCTCCAAACGGTGCCGTCCTTGGAAGTCTCACATACGTACAGGCTGAGCTGGTTATAAATAATACAAATATGTAGGATTAGTTTAGAGTACCAGAGTGCTACTACGATGCTACGAAACTAGGATGCTATACACTCCTAAGTGGCCTGAGTGTGTCTGGAGGGTGACTCCTCACTTGTCACTAGAAGCAGAGGCCTTTTTGTGATCTGCCATCCTTCATTGCTCCTCATCCTCAGTCAATGACTCGTTGCCCAGTAAAAATGGCAGGCCATCGTTCCCTCCCCCCACCGATTCCTCCTCCGCCCTGACAGATTCCTCCTCACCCACATCTACCGTTACCTCTCCTCCCTCCGGCTCTCCCTCACTCATGTCTTGGAACAATAACTAGGCCTCCTTGGCATTCATCCACCTTTTCTTTCGTCCCATGTCTAAAACTTATCACTAGATCAGATTGTTACAAAACTACTGTCACTCTACGACTGCTGTCAAACTCACGTGCGTTGCTTAACAACCGGGAGTGGCGCCAGTGGGTGTGCCCTGAAAACAGCTGACCGCTGAATATAAAAGTAAGGAGTAAAAATTACCCCCTTGGCGATTCTAGTGTTAAAGGAGAACACAGTCAAGCTGCTGTATAGTTGTATGGAAATCTAATTGTGTTGTGTGTGCAGCAGGAAATCTGTGATAATATGTGGGTGACCACAATACAATATTTATTGTGATGTTTTAAAAAAAAAAGGCAAATGAAGACTTAGAAAAAATCTGTTTATTGAACAATGAACAAAGCATTCATTTTAAAGTGCAAAAAACAGTCAGTTGTATTCCCCAACATGTAGCTAACCTCAGTCTGGCAGTGTCTGTACACTGTTTTTTATCTGACACCTTTTCCCCTCTCTCATGACACAGGGAGACGGAAATGCTTCCACATGTCAGATCTAAGAGACACTGGAGCATCCATAATTTCAAAGGACTCCCACACTGGAGTCCGTCAGCTTTGCTGTAGATTTAAAGAGGGAGAGAGTGGAGCACTCTCCCTTTGCTCTACTCCACCATAGGTGTAACAAAACTACAGTTTTGCCCAGAAGGCCTATTGCCTGTTACAGTTCAGGTCCACAACACACACTTTTGTTATCACCATATCATGAATTTGATAGACCATACAATCCCTACTGGACATGTTTGAATCATCCTTCCACTAAATCCACTGAACTAGATCCATTCATGAAACAGCTGAAAATATCTCCTGCTGCTCCTACAACTTCACTCAACACCTGCTGCTATAATTAGAAATTACTAGTACTGCTATTCGTTTTATTGCTAGGTTAGCAGTTAATACTTTATCACTGCTATCATTACTGTTAGGTGGTGGGCCAAGGGGAGATTTCATGTATTGAGACAATCCCTGCAGATGGAGGACCTCATTTTTGTTAACAACATTTTTTAACAACAACATGAATGTAATAGGGCTGTCATCTCTCTCCCTGGCTAAATAAACTAACCAGTAACATTAATCTTAACACAGTGTGTGAGTATAATTTTATACTCAGCTTAGCTCTTAACTTCTTGTATAGGGTGGAGTGTGCCTTTCAGAATCATGTCCAGTCAATTTAATTTACCACAGTCAAGGTAAATATAAATACCTTAAAGATGATCCAGATAATCAGGAAGAACCTGAGATAATTTTCATGTTTCTTTTCAAAGGGTCCAAATACTGTAGCAGATGTGATATTTTGGTTTTTCCTTTTTGATAAATTAACAAACAAAAAAAAAAAAAAAAAAAGAATTAAATTTTAACTTCGTTATAGGGTATTGAGTGTAGAATGATTAGGAAAAAACCTTACTGCAGGTGTAGTAAGCAGAAAAGACAGTGGCAAGCCCAGACAGAAAAAATTACTTGATGCCCTCCCAAATCATTAAGCAGTGAAAACAGCTTCCTGGTGTTTCACCTGAAACTCGACAAAGAAAAACCCATTTCACATTGACATTGCCATTGTCACATTGCAAATGACGCAGTGCCACAGAAAATTATTATATACAGATTATCCCTGTTCTTTTAACATAAGAAAAGTATTTTTAATATTACATTGATGGTGGATTGGTCTGAATGGATGAGTATTTGCTATATACATTATGTGTCTGGTGTAATGCAGAAAAAATACAAAATAACGCAACTTACATTAGCAAGAAGGATCAATCCATCTAGGGTCTCAAAGAAGTGAGACATCAGAGTGACCCAGTGAGAGGACTTGTCCAGACATCTGCAGTGGCTGGGTTGTTCTTGAAGAACTCCATCATGGCTCCTCCACACTCCTCCACAGCTAGCTCAAGTCCATGCAGCACTTTGTAACTTTAGGTTGTAAATAAAACTGAGCAAATGATTCACATTTGGCACAAAGTTAACATGGTATGCTGGGAACACTGTAGGGTATAGATTTAATCTAAGCTCCATCACTCATTCATGGTGATGTCTATAAAGATATGATTGCAAAGCTTCACTTTTTTGGAAGTTCTTACTGCACTCAGGGAGGCAACATGCAAGGACTGAGTTAGGAGTTTTTTTGGTCCACAATAATGCTAGATTGATGTCCCCATATGTGTCATGGAAACATGTTGACAATTTAAAAATTGAACAGTCCAGGGCATAAAAGAAAACTCAGCCGGAACAGAACATGTGAACAGAGGTGGTTTTACCAGAGCAGCTTTACCAGCTTCATCCAGCTCAAACTGCCATTCATTTCGTGCTGAGCTCAATAACATTGGATCACAGGTCAGCTACAGCTGAACAGCAGCATTAATATTTTAATATTATTTTCTGATTATTCTGTCACTAGCCTCGACACAGTTCAGTTTTACAAGTGCAGGGACAGCTGAACTGAAATTAACATTTTAACTGTAGGTTTTGGTAGTTTTGTTATTATTTTGGTACTATTCCACTATCTCCAATGGTCTCAGACACAAGAGAATGATTTTTCCTGCTTAGCAACTTTACATATATATACAGATATTTTAAAGTGGCTAACATTAGCTGACAAAGTACTCCCTGAGCTTGTGTAAAGTATGTGTACGTCTGTGGTGTTTTGTGTCAGCTCAGACTATAATCTCAAAACTGAATTAAAACTTAAGTCGAATGCTATGTTAAATAAAACAGTGTTAGCTAAAGAAGCCAAACATAAGGGTTGGTTAATGAGTCAGAAAGAGATCTCAGGCTTGTTGGATGGTGAGATCTTACCATGACACAATACAAGTTGATTGGAGATATGTGTTCAGCCTATAGATGCTAACGAGCAAAACAAAAAGGCTCTCATCTATTATTCTAAAGGATGAAGATGGGTGAAACGTTCCCAGTCCAGTCAAAATGTGAGCTCACATCTTCTTTGTTTTCCCAAAATGCAATTCAAAAAGTATTGTTTGTATTGTTTTCCTTCCTCCAAGTGATGAGTGATGAGTGACACGATTTGTTTTGGAATAATAAAATTGGGAAACAAAGCACAACTAGTATTTTTAACACATGCTGGTTCCCCATAAGCTAAGTCCTTCCAGCTAAGGTGAAAGTAGATGACCTTAACTAGCTACTTTTGCTATTTTAGGGCAGCACAGCTAAGGATGGATAACTGAAACACGTAGATATGGTCTCATAGCAGGGTGTTTCTTGTTCATCTATTTTCACCTTAGCTGGGTGAAGATAGCTAGTGTGGCGGGTGGAGGGATGGAAACAGGGAATGTGTTAGCCCGACAACGCCACGTGGGGAGTTTCCCCAGGAAATAGATAAATAACTAACAGGTCACGCCAGGTTCAAACAATCACCACAGGGAAAGAGATGGTTGGAAAGAAACTACTCAAATCAAATTTATTTAATAAATAACAAGAACCTATATAAATCTATAAGATTCAATAGAGCGTCAGTTATACATCCACAGAAAAAAATACACTTGGCCCAAAAGGGGGTGGGGGGCTGAACTGGACAGGGCTGAGGCTGACCACAGCGGCCCCCCCAAAAAAACCAAAATCAGGGGAAGAGGAGAAACTAACTTGACCACCCGTGCACCATACACTAGATTGTGAAGAAAACCCACCACCAGGGATTGGGTCGCCGCCGTGGGCCCGCAGGACCTGTCCACAAAGAGAAGGAGAATTAACAGGCCTCAGTGATCGGTGCAGCTCACGCTCACACACTCATATACACATACATGAAAGCGCATGCACACGTGCACACAAAAACTAATATGTAATAATAAGAAACAAAACTGGATTAAATCACCAAACTGATGTTAAACAAAAAAAGAAGAAAATAAGAAAATAAAGTAAACAGTGCTCCGGCTGCATCAGCTAAGGCCAACTGTTAAAAAGTGTTGTCAGTTGAACTGTGGCCATGGATAACAGATTCCGCGCAGGAAGGAAAAGTCGTGACCCTAAGTATGGATTGGATTTAAACAACTGTATTTATTCTAATTTTATTCAGACAACGCCTTTATTCATCAATGATACATTGAGCAGTTTGATAAATTATTTTGTTAAAAGAACAAAATAGACTAAAATATGCTTTTACTCCCTAAACTAATACCAAAACTAAGGTTTCATATAGGTTAGATAAGCAGCATTACAACCCTGAGATTAGGCCCAGTCCAAGTCTGCATATCCCAATCTGTCAGTGATTTGATCTGCTCCCTTGAAGTGCTGCTACAGGACCCCCTACGACCACCAAGAACCTGGTTAAAAGGTCCATGATTGGTTGATTTCTTCATATTGATTTTTATTTCATACCTTATGTGCCTTGTCGTGCTTTTTCTGTGTGTTGTGTTGTAGTTAAAAACATCTGTTATCCATGTTGTTGATGCCAAACCCTGCTGCAAGCTTTGTGTTAAGAGTATAGTCGTTAGCCTATACCTTTCTTTGCGCCCCCCCCACTCTCCCCACCCTTGTCGTACGGACCCTGCTGCCCCCCTCGGCCCTCTCTTCATTTCAGGGAGCCCTGCATTGTTGTACGTAGCGGGCCGTACCAAGTGTGGCACAGACTAGGGGTGTATTGATTAGTCCGGCTGTTCAGCGGTTGGACAGCTCCTGTCTGTCTGACCATGCACCTGGAGCTCGAGGCCCAGCCCGTAGCACAACCGTGTTCTGTTCACAGGCTAATTCCAGAGGTTGTTTGTCAGACCCCGCTGGAGTGCCGCTGGGCAGGTTGATAAGAGAGGAGAAGAAAGAGAAGACAATACGCACAGGACACAGCCATTGCTTGTAGCTTTTCGCTGCTAATAAAGAAAACAGCGTCTCGGCTGTATATCACCGGAACAACAGACAGCCCCGCGGAGGCAACACCGCTCTGACATCCACCTGGACCCGCTTTGATTGTGTGGATATTCTGTGGAGATGTCTTATGTGACCGCTTTGTTGTTGCTACCAGTCCTGTGTAGCATCATCAGCCCCTCCAGCTCTGCATCCTCCGGATCCCGTAAGTAGACTAATAAACACACACACACACACACACACTCACACAATGGCTAATTTTTGCTCTTGCTGGGCTCTCTGTGCAGTCAGGGATGTGGACTACAGTCAGGACTTTGCATGAGGCCAGACTACCATCATAAACAGCAGAGCTGGGGATCATACAGTATACACTCATCATCATCCATCACCTCTGATGGAGGAGGAGGAAAACATGATCCTTGAAGAGTTACGTGTTTTTAATGCTGGATTGGAATCAGTCGTATATTTTATGAAGCCTTCCAGTGATTAGTCATAGATCCTGTGCTGGACGTGCAGACACAGACAAGAGTTCAGAGCTCAAATTTGTGCTGTCAGTGTATCAATGAATGCCAGTTTCAGATGTATAGAATAATAATCTGTACACCCCCCCCGCAATAATGACCATTACCTTCACCTCGCTCCACAAATATATCCAAAAATTAAAGGAGCCTTTCACACTACCTTGCTGGGTAACATTTTCTAACTTCTCTATTTAGGAAACACACAGTACAGTCTATGGTTTACAACACTGTAATATAGTAGTAAGCAGATGTAGAGACCATGTTTTAAGTGTACAGCCTCCATTACCTGCATTATAGATGCTTCATGGGATGAGTTATAGTTGTTGACACATACATTAAAACACCTTAAAATCTATTTATGTCTACATAAACTAGCCTATATTGTGATGTGTCATGAATCTTTTTTTTTTTTTTTTAAATGTTTACTTAATGCTGAGAAATGCTACTGTAATGCTACCTTACTGATTCTCTTCGGGGGGAACTTTGTCTGAAAAAACCCAGACCCCTGATGATGTCATCAGGGCTATTCAGGGTTAGGCTTGAGAGACTTTAAAAGAAAGTCTATGGATGTGTAAATGGAGGTGAGGTGTTTAAAAGATGCAGACCTTTTAGATAAGCTAAGATCAAATAAACTTTATTGATCCCACTTAGGGAAATTCATTTCACTTAGGAAGCAACTCTAATATTGACTTGTGTCATGGAAATGATAGGGTCCTATGGGGTATTACTAAACTTAAAATGTGAATATTATGTGCTTTAACACCAACTGTCACCAATTGTCATTTGCACTCATCTGTCAGTTACCTATTGCAGTGCATAGGACACATGGTCTACTCTAACTTTTAAAATATAATGAATGGTACAGTCTTGACTGATCATTTCAGTCAGATAAATCAATGGTGGCTGAAGATAAGAAAATTTGGTCCCACAGCTAACAAATAGGTATTATAAGTCACAGGTGTGACTTGGTGTGTCTAATGTAGCATATCATAAAGTGCACACTCACACTCTCCAACTACTTCACTGTTGTCTTATTCCACACCTCTGTATCTAACACATGTAAAAAATGAGAAAAACAACATATGTATGGTTTAAGGTGCAGGTTCTGTTCTGAATTTTAAGTTTACCAACAAGAGCAGAATACAGTGATGACATGCAGTATCTCAAAAGTTGATGTTGACTGAGGGGTTTCACTGAGCTCTGTGCCAGGTCTGAACAAAACCTAGCACACTCATGATGGTCTCCAATGAAAAAGAAACATGTAAATAAGATAACTTTGGAATAGCTGAAAGGTAGTTTCTTGTTCCTGTGTCTTGCTCTTGATCTGTTGTAAAAATGGTACAAAACTGGAAAAACAGCCAAAACATGGCAAAAAAAGGTTTTGCACATGACTTTGGAGAAATTAGCATTCTAAAAAAGGAAGTAAAAAACACAAACACTACTTTGATAAGAAGCAACAATGAAATGAGACTTACAAGTGCTCAGGTAATCGTGTCATCTGACTAATAGGAACATGCACTAATTTACCAATTAGTTTGCCAAGATTCCTGAATTTTACTTCAAATTCAGCAGAAAATTTAATGGGAACATATCCAGTAGAGACAGAGGGAGGCAGGTTAGATACTTGGCTTATATTGACAGTTGCTGCCCAGATGTCCCAGGTTGGAGAGCTTGTAGCCATTTTTGTGTAATGGCTGTCTTATTAGCTGCTCAAAGTAAAAGGTATTCATCCTGTACCATCACTTTATGATGACAAAGGAGCAACCAATGTCTGATCCAAGTATTTGACAATGGCTGAAGCAGTCTCATGTCAAGAGGATATATTTGATGGACGGACCCCAAAAATATAAAATGATCTGCCATTTAAAAAAAAAAATTTTTTCCAGCAGTAGTTTTTTTTCCCAGCAGCGCTTTCACCAGGACCTTGAATCAGGCAGTTACCCCACATACTAGTTCTCTTCCTTGATCAGATGTTTTCTCTTTAATTTTGTATTTCTCTGTCTTTCTTTATCAAATCTCTGATCTGGAGATATTGGACAAAGGTTTTTGTGTATTTAACAGGTGTTAAATGTAAAAGACTCCCTATCAAGGTGCAACCATTGCAGGTCTTAATTATATTCCCTTGCTTCTACTCTTTAATCTAACTCTGTATCTCCTCTCTCCCTGACATTGCCCTCCTCCTCCTCTCTTATCCCTGTATCCTGGAACATCCCAGCTTGTTTGCTGCCTGTCATACCCACTGTGGCTTGAGGGCAGAGTAGTAAAATTGCATCTGTGCAGTACACGTTCATCCATAGAATAGCTGGTAACAATACAGGTTTTGAGTTCCTGCTGTTATACAGTTTAGCATCCTCAGTACCAGTTAATGTTATAGAACTGGTTCCAGTACTATTTTCCATCCCAGTCCTTATTGAAACGTTGTTTCTCTTAATAATTGCTGTGTACAGCACAGTGCCACAGATGGCTTTTGTTTTAAGAAACTCAGCACTTCTCTGCAGCTCTCACTGCATGTCTTAACAGACCAGCTGGTTGGGCCTTTAGTGACTGAACAACAATTAAAATAGGAAACACAGTACAGTCAGACATATCATTCTACTGATGAATGTTTTTATCCAGCAAACAACCGTTTTAAGATTGCAGAACTGCCAGGTAACCCTGAAAATAAGGTAAAATGGAAGTCTGTTTTGGCTGCAGAGAGTGGCATTAGGGTGATATCTGCACACTAGGCAAGAGGCAACAGCTGGAAACATTAGGGAACAATGTTAGAAACTGAAAACTCTGACCTGGTCCTAGATCCTCTTTTACTCAGGATCCAGGTGACACATCCTCACTACTGATATGAAACATTATCAGTATATTGGAAATGCCATCTGCAGTAAAACAGATGGTGTGGCATAAAATGCTGAATGGAATACAAACTGGATGGGAGTGCTGTAACTCTTTATACATTGCTGTAAGAAGGGGCCGAGGAAATGGATTTGATATGATTCTTGAATCAAGTAGTGTTAATCTTTATTGTCTAAACGAGATTGTGCAGTTCTAACTTTTCTGATTTCAGATCAGTCAGTCAGTTGGTCAGAGACATTTAGTCCTTTAGTAGTAAGGGCTCCAATTTCACATTTGTGTACTATAGTGAAATGTGATCATGTTGAAGTTTGGGAGTTCATTTGAATGTGTCACAGCGTAGTACAGTTACTGGCAGTGGTGGTGTGAAATCCATTACGTTCACACATGACTGCTTACTTTCAGTTGTTATTTGGCCAAAAAAGTAACTTCACCAAGTGACATTACCGGTAAATGGGAGTAGAATTCAAACTGTATCATTACACAGCAGCACACTAGAGGCTGAATTGTGTGAAGTGAAAACTTGAAACAAAAAATGTAATTATCCTGATAATTACAGTGATTTACCATATTTTTCACTCAACATTCAGCTTGGCATTGTGTTGATGTCAAATTGTGGTTGTGGTATCAAACTCTGTCAGTCAAAGAGATTTACTATAAACACTACTCAGTGATTTGATTCTTATGTATTTACGTCACATAAATGATGCCATAAAAGTATCTAACTGTGTTACCCAGCTCTATATGATGCAACATAAAACTTGTGGGGTAAATAGGTCATAACGATTCCTAAAGACATATCTGTACAGATGGCTGTGAAGCTCTGACAGTCTGAAGATCTGAGAGATTGATAAGGAAAACTTCTGTCCTACGTTCCAGCTTTTCTTCTTCACATGTATTTTGACTATTTGTAACAGCAGTGACACAGGTAGTGGTCAGCCTGCTATAGCAGTTACATTTCTATGTAAGATAATTAAATAATATGGGGGTTAAAGAATAAATCGCTGTCATGTTTATCACAGACAGCCTGTCTATCATTACTCTAAGCTACTCTATCATACAGAACATGACCACAATAATCACTGGAGACTGGGTAAAATAACTATAACTTAGTCTAGTTCTGTAACTTCCTGTATAAATTTGGAAAGCTGCTGGAAACTTTGTCTTCTGACTGCAGCTTTGTGTTACTTCCTCCTGTTTCAGTTGCCTGATCTTGTCCACTGTCTAGGTAAGGTGCTGTTGATCTTGAACAAGCCCAATGTTTGTCATTTTGTGGACTGAGGAAATATGTTGATCCAAACGGCAGTCCACACAGAAAATTATTTTACTCTCTATTTTTGTTGTCTGTCGTGCTTAATGAAGGGAATTTTCTAGGATTGGACTCAGGTAGGAATTTTGTCAGTCGAATTTGATTTGGCTGTTCAATATGATGATTTGTTCTTGTTTTTTCTGGGGGGTGGAGGGGCCTGCACTTATAAGTGCACCAGAATGACCACCCATCTTGGTTTGTCCAGGTAAAGTGAATATCTGCAGTTAGTAAAAATCTAACTTATTGCTAGCTGGTTAATTATATCTATCTCTCTCTTGTCTTTCTTTTTCTTTTTGTTCTCTCCCTTTCACCTCAACCGGATGTCACCACTGTCTTCATTTGCTGCAACGGTTGTTTATCATGATCATGATACCGCAGTGGTCTCAGTCATTTTCCACCAGTGGGCCACTGACACAAAATGTACACGGCAGAAACACTGCACATATAAAGTTGGCATCTTAGTCATGACTCGGTTATGAAATCCTACCACACTCTGGAGCGTCTCTCCTGCTGGGCAGCTGACAATGTTGTCAGCCAGTTTTAAGGTGCCACAACACTAATAGTTTTTACTTTGGTCGTGCACATTCCCACAACAAGCATGAAGCTCTCGGCAGGCAGAACTTACCTGACACTGGAGCGGATACTAACATAACTAACTACACAGTTAGTTATGTAGTTCTAGTAGTTTACAGCCTGCCAAACTGTTGATCCTGAATTGCTCTGTGTGTGCACTGTAAGGAAGGAAGCTGGTATAGAAACCATTAGGAACATAAGCTGCTAGCAAACACACTGGAACCGCTATTTCTATTATTATTAACAACAGTGACAGACTGATCAAGGCATCATGTTGCTAGAGCTTTCTGGTTTCACTATAGGCTTATCTCCCCTACACCCAATGGGTGGGGTAAATAAAATTGCTAATAAGTGAAAACGTTGCTAATTTATTTTTGTATAATCCTCCTGGATCCTTACTGTTTCTGTTCAGTAAATTTCTGATATCAGTCCATATGACAAAGACAGTCTGGCTGGCAGCTGCCCTCTCAGCTCCTCGGGAGCTGCTGCTGACAGGACATCTGCTTCTGAGGAGAGAGATGGTTGAACAGAGGTTGGGGTCAGGGTAGTTAGAACAGATGGACACTTTGGTAGTGCTTACAGACTGCTGACATCTTGTTTTTCATATGAATTCACAGTACAGTTGTTATTTCTGTAAGTTGACATACATACAGTATAATAACCTGTGCCATCCATCTCATCCATGCTTGTCAACTCCTTTTTTTGGTAATTTCCCTTTTCTGACCCTTCACGCAGAGATGATATATCCCATTCTCCCCAAACAACCAATGAGCACAACAGCAGACCTATTGGATTCACTGCACATATACTGTATATATGCACATAATAAGAAAATATGTTTGATGTTCAGAAAAGTTATCATTAAATGTAATCTGAGATTTGCAGAACTGTCTAATACTAACAGCAGGAGACACAGGAGGGACAGTATTGTTGAAATGATCAAATATCACATAAATGAAGAGCAAGTATTCTCTTGTGGTATAGATGAGCTCTTGGTGGCGTGTTGAGGTTGTTTTTCAGGTTCTCTGTTGAGCAGATAATCTCTTTCTTGTTCATTTAAACTGCTTAATACATGCTGCTTGGCTTGTTGTTTTGTAATGCATATGAGGAAGCTCATTACCATGCCCCACACCTGTCACACACGCGCGTGCATACACACACACACACACACACGCGTATGGAGCTCTTACCCCTCCCCGTTGGCAACTCCATCTTATATCAATTCTGATGAATGTGTCGGGAACAAAGACCAACCTATACAATCACACACAGACGCACAGAGAGAGAGAGAGAGAGAGAGAGAGAGAGAGAGCCTTTTGCTAACAATATGTCCAGTTACTAGGCAAAAATGCAATTTTATCTATCAACAGCCAAACTGCTGATCAGCTCATTTTTAATCTGTTCAGGTGATTTTAAGGACAATTTTAATGGTATTTTGCCTGTGGCAGTTAACAACACATATAACTATTTAGCAGCAGTGAAATGATAATAGACACCACTAGGAATTCATAGTGTTAAAAAAAACCCCTCATGGCACAGAAAGACAGCTGTGAAGGCTGATCTGGGGACAGGGGCAAGTGCCTCTAATTTTTGATAAAAGATAGAGAAGAATGGACAATGTCTAAACCAGTTATAGTTTTGAGTTGAAGGGGTGTGGATAAGGGGAGTCTTGCTTAAACCACACATCAAATGTGTACCTCTGGTCATTACTGTCTCAGAACCATGTTACACCCTGTCTAATTTATTACTTTATTCATTGAAGCCTGCTGACTCCCTGGTTTTGCTCAAACTACTTTTTATTAACAATATGCTGGTGGTAAAATATCAAAAATGACAAAGTGTTTTTAATGTTTTTAGCAAAAAAAAGTGTATATAGTTGCTTGCAGACTCTGGCATGCAGGAGTGTACTTGTTTCTTGTGCTGGATGCCGGTTGCAGTGGGAAAATGTTGTATTTTCCAGTTAAACCTCACCACATTAGTGTAGCCCCACTATTACAATGCCAAACAGCTGTTTGTTTTCATTAGGGTGCAGAGCAGTACTTCAGCAGCAGGGTTCTGACAACTGTAACCATGGGAATTAAATTGTATCATTGGCCACTGATGATGAGTATCAGGGGCCACTGATGATGATGAAGGCCCAGTGATGACTCAGAAGCAGGACTGGAGTATGAGAATGATGATATTAGCTAAGACCACATGAGCTCTGAAAATGGAAAAGGATCCAGTCCAAGTAGTGGAGAAGCTAGGACAGATGAGGCAAGCAAAAATGGCAGCCCAGCCTCCCCTGAGAATCATAGCTTGTAATATATGTCACAACTGACTGATTTCATTGCTTATGATCTCTGTGTCTGTTTTTTTGTCCTTCTGGTTCAGGGAAGTGTGAGGACAGCTTGGCCACGCCTCTTCCTTACAGCTCCTTCACCAGTTCATCAGTGTATGCCCGAGGATATGGAGCTGGTTATGCTAAACTCAATCGAAAACAAGGTATGCCTTTGTTACTGTCGCATCGAATAGTGATTCTGGTTAGTGATGTGCCTCTCCTGATATGCAATGTGAATATGAAGGCATGACATAGGGAATCCTTTTCCTCAGGGTCAGAGTTCCTGTTCCTCTGGACATGAGTGTATGTTTGCCAGCATTCATTCATCACCCATCTTGTTCCCAAATGGGATTTTTTCCAGTCACGGGAAACACAGGGAATGAACTCTATCAGATAATCAGATGGAAATTAAGAACAATGGCAAAAGAAAAAGGCTCTGTTGAACCATGCTAATTTTATTAATTAATTAATTTTTTTCTTCAACATTGACAGATGGATAACTTCTGTCCAATCACAACACTAAAGAAGATGCTCATTTTAACTTAAGCTTTTTCAGCGTTTTCAGCTTACATGATTATACATTAGCTGCTACAACAGCATGTATTCCCTAAATTAAAACATGAAATAATATGCTAAACTTAAAAATACTCTTTTTCTAGTAGGTAGATGTAAAATAAGTAACCTACGGGCAATGCTCTTAAAAGCATGAAATGTAACATTCAACATTCAAGAACAAAGCTTGACAACATTAGTGGAGACATTGTTTAGACTGACTACATTCACTATTCTCCCTAACGACATAATTTATGGGAGAGGAGTCTCTTCAACAGTACATGCTAACGCTTTTTGCATGTGTGTATTTTATGCATGCATATTGTTTTTGAATGTGGGAAAATAATAATATACAAGCTGTAATGGCCTATTCAAATTTAAATATACAATCTATAAGCATATCACCAATATATATACACACAATATACACCTATTAGATTGTTGGAAGTAGTAAATTCGTTGACCTGTTGCTGCCCTACTGACCTAACACTAAACTACGCAAATAAATAAAAATGGAGGAGGACATTAGTGAACATAGCTGTGGTGATAGGATAATTACAACACAGAAACATCTGAAAAGCAGAAATGTACCAACAAAGATAAGTTGGCTTGTTGACATTATCAAAATCATTGCAACTCTTAGGACTTGTTTGCATTAATTTGTAGTTCTTGATGGTGCTCTTTCCCTTGTCCCATCTTAGGTGCTGGAGGCTGGTCACCCCTGGATACAGACCGTTACCAGTGGTTACAGGTGGACCTGGGTTCTAGAAAGCAGGTGGTCTCCATAGTGACTCAGGGTCGCTACAGTAGCTCTGATTGGACCAGCAAGTATCGACTGCTTTACAGTGACACCCAGAAAAACTGGAGGCCTTATCTACAGGATGGAAACATCTGGGTAAGGAGGAGTCTTATATACTTCATATGTCACTTCAGATATTGTCCAGCAATCATCAAATGAACATGTTTTTGTGATTGTTGTGATGTGCAGTCTAGAAAAATAGTTACAGGGCAAACAGGAAAAATGTATAAACATTTTGATAATTGGGTCAAATATAGCACATGGCAGACTCACTGACTCTATGGCAACATTAACCTTCTTGTCTGCATAAACAGAAGTAAGCTACTGCAAAAAATAAACAGGACACTCAGCATATATTTTGACAGTGTGAAGACTTAGAATGTCCCTTCCACATATTTATACTGTATCCAACAAACATACATACTGTCCTCAACTATAGATATAATAAATAAAAACATAGCAAATGGACAGTGTGTAGCTGTGACTAGGAGAGTGCTCCAGATCAGGTACATCTGAGTCTGTCAGAGGTGAGGCTTGAGGAAGACAAGAGGGAGATTATTTAATATATATCATTATTATTATTTCCTCTTATTGTTATTGCTAGTAACAGAATACTGCAGCATGTTTGTTTTCTGTGTGTTTCAGACATTTGAAGGGAATGTGAACAGTGAGGGTGTGGTTCGCCATGAGCTGCAGCATGCTATCCTGGCTCGCTACATTCGCTTCATCCCACTGGACTGGAGCAGGGAGGGACGCATTGGAGTACGTCTGGAGCTCTATGGCTGCTCTTATTGTGAGTACAAGAGGATAATTCCACCAACCTATTCTACTCTGTTCTAAGTATCACTCAGATGATGTGAATAAGGTTAAATTTACTAGCAAATGTTTTCCATTATAAAAGAACAATGCAGTATATAAAACAATCTGAAAACAAAAATACAATAAAATGTATAAATTTTAATAAAATTCCAGTTTTCCTATAAACAGTGGTCAAGGTAACAATAAAAAACCAGCATCAGTACAAAACCTCCATAAAAAGAACCTGTATATTTGTAGGTAAAGGGAGGGCATTTCAGGAGTATGGGCAGAAGAGTCATTTCAGAGCGGATCCATTAGCATCACTCCTTCATGTGGGCTGTGTTCAATCCTCTGCCGCTCCTTCAGGGTGTGTTGTAGCACTGTGACATTCAGTTCTCCATGTCTCAATGCTCTCTCCTGGAAACTGCACGGAGTGTTTTTACGTCCTAAAAAGTACGACAGGTGTCGACATGTCCCACCAGTGAAGGTGTAGTCTCTTAGTTAAATATAGCTGGTAGTAAAAAAATAACTTCAGTAAATGAGCAAACAGGCAATAGAAATGATAACATTAAACCAGGCTAGAGGTAAAAAATAAAAGTAAGTTAATGATGTGTTTAGTGGATAGATAGAGATAGAGTAGAACAAAGCACCTGAAAATGGACATTTCATTTGACATATGTTTCATCATGTTTTACAAGCTCATGTGCCTCCTCCCCGGGCTTTGTGATGCTCTTGGATCCACTCTTGAAGTATAGATGGGACTGCATGTTGGGTTTCAGTCTGGTAGACTGGTCTACTGGCAGTATCCCTGCCAAACACCACAAAGTGCTTGGTAGTCTAGCAGATGTTGCAGGCCTGGAGAAGGGCTGACATTTTCCAAGGCCACTGTGCTAGCTTGCTTTCTGTCAGGGATCTCAGCAGTGACAGCAGAGTCTGGTTGAATTATTTGCAGTGCTGTTGCCCTTTGTGTGTGTTGTCCAACTCTTCTGGCATCCATACAAATGACAGAGCTCACGTATCAGTTATAATTCAAAGGCAGCCTGGTTCGTTAAGACATCATATTTCTGTACTAGCAGCCTAAATAGGACATCAGCATTACAGATGTGTACCAGGGCGATATTTCAGTACCTGCTTCACTCTGAGGTTACACCAAATATCTACAGTAAAAACTACATCTGTAATCAAGCCTCTCCTAAAATATTCTGTATGAGGAGCTTTTGTCTGGAAAGTATTTTCAGCAGCACAGACACTGATGATCATAGAAATATTAAAGTACACCTATAGGAATACTACAGTAGTGGGTCTATGATGTCTCAAGGAAGTTTAATCGACAACTGGACTTAGTTGTAGTCTAGACTACAACTAAGTCAGTGCTTCGATTAACTTCCTTGAGATAACTATGACCTGATAATGAGATATTCACAGCTGTGTCTATGATGCTCTTGCTCCTCCGCAACGACACTTTACTACTCGTCACTGTGATCATGACGGTGTCACCACTCTATACAGTGCATAGGCTACAGTACAGAGTTGAGTATTTATAGTATATAGTTTAGAGAGATCCGAGACCAAACTGACAAAACGACAGGACTGAGAGAAAAAGGCACAATGATGAATCTGTCATGACCACGGACAGTGCCATGGATTTATCAATACACAACACAGTTAAGCTACTGATATTTCAGAGCCATGTTCAGGGCCATAGAACTGGCACAAACCTCAGATGAAGGATCATTGAGTCAGGTGAACTAGACTTACATATTCACTAAACAACCCCTCTGCCCCTGCAATCTCTCTGATACTAGAGGATGGAGAGCGGGGAAGGCAGGTTAACAAGGGTGATGGCACCCCCCTCATCCCTCATATTGCCTACTGTAGGTGATCCTTAAATTTATCTGTGACAGCCCATTTTAGTGCCCACAGCTCCGAATGAAAGGAACTATAGTTCTTGATGTTGAGCTCTCAGTTGTGTAGGCTGTGGCTGTCGTCGCTGCACCTTCAAACCAGTCAGTGACACCTTAAAATGGGGTAGAGGATAAGCATCTTTGTGGTCAAGACCATATTGTTTATATTACTATATTTACAAAGAGAGACCCACCATGAGCAAGCACTAGGTGACAGTGGCAAGGAATAATAATAATAATAATAGTAGTAACAATAAAAAGTAGGACTAATAATTTTAAATATAACGGCAGGCACTGTGCAGGATTGTAGGAGCAGCAGGAGACTTGTCATCACAGATCAGACTCTACAGCTCCAGAGGCAGAAATACCTGCAGAAAGAGACAGAAGAGGAGACAGAGACTAAAGAGCACAAAAGTATGAGAAATGGAAGGTGTCAAGTTAGTGACGTGCATTTACCATGCAGTTAACCAGGGTGTAGCCCACATGGGTGTTTCTAGAAGAGGTTGCGACTAAGCAACATGACCTGTGTTTCAGGTGCAAATGGAATAATTTTTTAAAAATGAGGACATTCATATTTATCAATGAAGATGGTAACCTCATCAGCCACATCCCTGGGCTCATCTGCCTCTCTGTGCATTTTCTGTTCAACACAGGTAACACAGTTGTGGGCTAATTCCAACATCAAATGAAAGCAGAAATGCATGCATGAACTTCCTAAGATTTATAAGCTGGGGAAAACGAAGGCAAACAGCTCAGTTAGTCACAATAAGGTGGGGATGTGAGATTAAAAACTCACTGCATAAGCAAATGTGAGGCTTCTACAGATCTTATTTATGTACTTCAACCATCTGTATGTTGTGTCATCATCGACACGTGTTGAGATGCAACTTTAAAATTCACTCTCAAAATTCTCAAATAAAATGGGGGGTAAATACAGTGCACTATGTTGTAAGTAGGGAGTGATTTCAGATACAGCCCATGTTCTGATAAGAATGATAAAGGTGCAATTAGTCTTGCTTCAACAGATCTGACAGAGGAACCAAGCTATGACAATATCATCAAACAGGTCTGATGAAGTAGAACAATTGGGGTTTGGTCTGCAGGGCCTTTAAGGAGTCCAATTACAGAAAAAACAGCATATATAAGAGGGAGATTTAATACAACGGAGAAGAATGGAATCTGCTTACAGCAAGGTCTGCAGATTATGGAGGCAGGTGTTTCAAAGATTGATATCTCAAGACCTCGGAACCTCTGCACATAGATACCACTGGGTATAAGTAGAATCTGTGGCGAACCACTGTTTAACTTGGACTTTCACTCCACTATCTGAGATGTTATCTAACATTCTCGGGTGATTGATAATGTAGCATACACATTTCAGGACATGATTTAGAAGAGGCAGTGGATGCGCTCCAGGAAAGAATCCTGTCTCCGGAGCTTTGCAGTAGGGTCACTCTCTGTCAGTCGTCACAGATGCTCCATTTCTAGCTGTGCAGATCAGATCAGATCAGATCAAATGCTTGTCATTAGAAATACTTGTAATCAGGTTAGCCTCCATGAAACTGTTTTCCAGGCTATTCACATGGCGTAGTCAGTTTCTCAAGGTCCAAAGGCTCTGAAAATATATTTTTCATACAACCGTCCTCATCTTGACCAGCCTAATGACAAGATTTTGAATCTGTGACAGAGCCTCATGAAGTAAGTATGGATAGTTATGTAGATAGTGTAGTTCTTACTATGACTTACCGTTAACTAATTTTTGAAACATAAAGCTGCAGATATTTTCTTATGGTCAACAAAATCAAATCCTACGTTCAGTGACCTCACTATGTTGTTTTTAATTGTGTTTAGAAAAATACATAAGGACAGTGACTGTTGAATCCCAGTGCCATGTCAGGAGATTTAAACAATTAAGTTTTTGTTCTTCATTTCATCTGTTAAATATATTAGTTTGTTAGTCTAACTGTTAGTAGTGTGCTTAATTTGTACAGCCTTTTCATATGATCTTTGAATCCAATACAACTTGAATAAAAAATGTTTACCCTATACAGGACAATCTCCGCTCAGACCCCCCCCCCCCCCACTAATTCAACATGGTGCAGCAAGCAGGCACATCCATGAGATTTGACGGCAGAATTATTCAAAGAATACAGAATTTCCTTTGTTTCTGTCTTCCAGGGGCCGATGTGATCAGTTTTGATGGCCAAGGTGTTATCTCCTACCGCTTCAGGAGTAAGAAGATGAAAATTGTGAAGGATGTAATCTCTCTGAAGTTTAGAACCACAGCTAGAGATGGTGTCCTGCTCCATGGAGAAGGACAACAGGGAGACTACATTTCCCTGGAGCTCCGCAGAGCAAGACTGCAGCTCAGCATCAACTTAGGTAGCTTTCGATAAAGTCTGTGTGGTTTCAAGCGACACACTATTATATTCCTATTCTATTCTATTCATATTCCTTGGACAGTATTATCTAGTGTTGTCAGAATAGACATGATAAACATTTACAACCTGTTCCTGTCCTGTGTGATTCGCTCGCTTCTCTGCAGGCAGTAACCAGTATGGTTCCATCCAGGGTCACACCTCTGTGATCAGTGGGAGCTTACTGGATGATGACCACTGGCACTCAGTTGTTATAGAGCGTTACCGCAGGAATGTCAACTTCACCCTAGACCACCACACTCAGCAGTTCAGGACCAATGGAGAATTTGACCACCTGGACCTGGACTATGAGGTAAAGACATTTTCTTCATCTCAGCCTCACGTCACAATCCTGGCACTTTACCCCTAGTTCAAAGGTATGTGAGTGAGAGTGGTCATTTTAGTACACGCTGACAGTATAAACCATCAACACACTGATACTGTAAACCTACTAATGAAGTTTGTTGAGCTAAGCAGTAACAAACCACTCTCCACTGTTTAATGCAGTGTTGTTGCCCAACATCAGTTAGGCCCTAGTTTGCATCTGGACAGGGATCTTTGTTTTCAGGCCATTCACCATCTCTCTCTTTCCCTTGTTTTCTGTCTGCTATGTAACATTTTGCCTTTTCTTGATTTCCCCTTGTGAGCACTGAAATATGGGGTGTAACATTGCAGGGTCATCACTGCTACTGTTACATTTCATTCAAAATATTGAGTTAATGGAATTTGGACTTAGGGTTAGGGTTAGGGTTAGGGTTGGGGTGGTCCACCAGTTTTTGTACAAACAGGACCAAAACTGAAATTTTGAATAATAAAGTGATTTACATAAAATACTAAAGTGTGAAAGTCACGATGGCTGACAGGGTTTATCCCAAAATAATTTGTAGAACGGTTAGAGGTTAGGGTTAGGGTTAGGGTTAGGGTTAGGTTTACATGTAGCACATTTAAGTAAACATAATAGAAATATGTGAACAGAATTATGTAGAGTTCCTGACAGTAAGTGTATGTGTTGGTCACAGTAGTATAATGTATATCACAGAGGGATCAGTGCTCTTTAGTTCATGTTGTCAACTCTGCTGTGCCCTCAGATCAGTTTTGGAGGGCTGCCTGTATCAGCGAAGCCGAGCTCAGGAGGCAGAGAGAACTTTGTGGGCTGTATGGAGGGAATCACCTACAACGGAGACAACATCACTAACCTGGTCCGCAGGAAGAAGGTGGACACCTCCAGTTTTGTAAGACAACTTCCTCTGGCTTTGACTGTGTGTGTGTTTAACAGAGATCTGGATTACACTGTTTCTATTTATCTATCTTTGTCTGTGTCCGAAATCACTCACTCATTCCCTACCCCCTACTCACTATATAGGGAATTCAATATAGTGGACTATATAGTGGGCTCATTGGTGAAGTGTTAAAACACTTTCGAGTTGTTTTCTCTTTGCCGTTAGTGACGTTATTGCTGTCGCACAATTAAAACATGTCAGATTAACATTGGCTGGTGAACGATCCATAATAAATATTTTCAGTTTGCAGCTGCCTTCTATTACATCAAATGTGAGACACATAATAAACGTATTGCTCTGCATTTTAACTTTTATTCTTATATTCTATTTGTTTTACTGTATTTTAACTTATTTTTATTTTCTAATTTCTAAACCCCTCAATAACTATATTTAATTTTAATTTGAATTTGAATTTTAGATTCAGGCAGGCAGGGAACGATGGCTAGGAAAGGAAAGGTACAGGAGTGTGAGAAAGGTCAGATGACGGGGGATGGTGGGGACATGAGGGTTACTGCAGGGCAGGTAGGAGTGGCTGGATCTAAAATAATGTGGTGAGGAGTTTGCATTTTCTCACTGTGCCTGGTGGGTTTCATGTGGGTGCTCTGTGCTTCCTCCTACAGCCCAGAGACATACAGAGTAGGTTAACTGCCCATATGTGTGGATGTGAGTGTGAATTGTTGTGTGTCAGCTCTGTGACTGACTGACCAACCAGCCTCCTCACCCCCCTGAGACCCTCTTGATGATGAGTGAGTGTAGCTAATGGATGGATAAAATATTTCACCTGTACTGACACAGTGTACCATATCTGCTACAAATAACTGGTAATAATGGTACAAACAGCTCAGCACTGAAACCTTTTGGTTTCTAGCGGCTTTCCAAAATCTTACTGGCTTGGAGAATTAGAAACACATGTGCATTTACCAGGCAGGCAGGGTTTATTGGAAGTCTCATTATTACATTATGGGAAGTTCGGGTTGTCTCAGTAGTGACTGCAAGACTGAATATCTCAGCTATAATATATCTTTTATTGTTATTTTCCTTTAAAATTGACTCTCACAAGTCCCAAGATTAATGAAAATGCAGTGCTAAATAAGTGGAGTGCCCCTTTATTCTTAAGACAACTAAAAATATACATTTTGTCTTTACTTGATTGCTCGTAACATTTTTCTGTCACTAAGTTTGTCATGGTTGATTTTACTGAATATAGTGAGACAGAGTAGTGAGATCAGTGACAGTGCTTCTTATGGACACACTGATACATTGTCCACAAAAAAAAAAAAAAATACCCTGATGAGAGACTGAAAGGAATGTGGTAATGATCTGAGCTCTTCAGTTATCAATCAGCTGATGGATCTAACAGACAGTTTGCTCTGACCTCTGTTAGAGATTGTTGTGCTCTCGTGCTGCACAGACTCCCAGAGTTATGTGACATAATTTAGATGAGAGAGGCCATGAGAGAGAAACTGTTTGTGAGAGAGCAGCTTACACTATTCTGTGTGGTTCACATAAGATCAAAAGATTTTACCAGCAACAAATATATCCTCCAAATATTTCCTCCATTTTTTTCATTAGTCCATCATGATCCCCAAAAGCTCAGACCTGCACCTGAAAATTGTTTGAAAAAGTCGCATTCCATAATTCCTCTCTCTCTCTCTCTCTCTCTCTCTTTCTCCCACTGTAGCGTAACCTGACATTCTCCTGCACCGAATCCAACTCCTCTCCGGTCTTCTTCAACTCCACATCCTTCCTGCGGCTGCCAGGTCAGAGTGACAGCGACACTCTGTCAGTCAGTCTGTCTTTCAGGACATGGAACCCCAACGGGCTGCTGATGTTTACAGCGCTGGCTGATGGCTGGGTGGAGGTGGGTCTGACGGAGGGCAAGGTCACTGTCTACATGAATGTGACACAGAGGAAGAACACACGTATTGACATCTCATCAGGTGAGCTCAGCCCATTAGTTGTCAGAATGAAATTCAGGAGCCTTCTGTGTAATTAGTTGTCACTCTTCATTACCTTGTTACCTGCTTCAATTTTTGTTGTTGTCAATTTATCCTGTTAAAGTTTCTGGACTGAAGTGTGTTTTTCCTCTCAGGCTCAGGTCTCAATGACGGCCAGTGGCACAGTGTCCATTTGAATGCGCTGGAGAACTATGCAATGCTGACAGTTGATGGAGATGAAGCATCCACAGTCAGAACAGCCATCCCCATTCAGATCCAGACTGGAGGAACCTATTACTTTGGAGGTGAGTAAAAAAGATGACTTATCTTCCAGTGAAACACATAACACAGATACCATAGTCAGTTTCTTTTAGTCGTGTTAAAGTTGTTTATAGTGTGTTACCAACCAACCAGTTGTCAGGTCAAGTCAAGTCAGTTTTATTTCTATAGCGCTGAATCACAACAGAGGTTATCTCAAGGCACTTTTCATGTGGAGAGATGTATCTCTGAGTAGGTGAAAACGCGCATATTAGAGCATTAGAGCCTTTTATCTGCCCTACATGCTCCAAAGAAACTTACATATATATTTTGTAAGCTGATCCCAGTATTTTTATTCAGTTTATTTCTGGCAGTGTGCAGAAGGCTTTAAAACATATTTATATAGACCTCCTTTATTTAGACCTCTATACTGATAAATCAGGTTTACAGAAAATTTAGTATAACCAAATATATTCAGGGTAAAATTAATCAGAAAAGCCAAAAAGCCGCAGGTGCTTGATCTCATGACCTTAGTAGATAGGGAGTGAAAAAATATGTTGCATAGTGGTTGTAATAATGACCTCTGACCTCCTCTGCTTGTCCCTAGGCTACTTCATGCATACTAATACCCGATCATCTCAGCGCTCCTTCCAGGGCTGCATGCAGATGATCCACATAGATGACCATCTAGTTGACCTCAGAGCTGTGGAGCAGGGCCACATTGGAACCTTTGAAAATGTTAGCCTGGATATGTGTGCCATTATAGACAGGTATATGACTCATTCAAAATTGTAAACCGGCTGTCTTAAAAATAGCAGCAGAAAGCAGCAGTGTGGCTCAGTGGGTAATTTTGGTGCCTCACAGCAAATATTGTGGTTTGCACATCATTTTCCTTCCATTGTTCATCTGTGTCATGTCAGGTGTGTTCCAAACCACTGCGAGCACACCGGTCGCTGTTCTCAGACATGGGACACATTCAGCTGCAACTGTAGTGGCACTGGATACACTGGAGCTACCTGCCATACCTGTAAGTACACACACACACACACACATACACACACACACACACACACACACATACTGTCTGCTGAGCTGTGTGTTGCGCCTCCTTTGTAGCGATGTATCAACAGTCCTGTGAGGAGTATAAGCACCAGGGGAAGAACTCAGGGAGCTACTGGATCGACCCAGACGGTAGTGGATCTATTGCCCCCTTCAGAGTCAACTGTGACATGACAGGTGAGATGCCACTATTGGAATGGTGTAGAGCTAATCTATTTGATTTTCTCATCTGACTCTGGGTACGACAGTGAAAAAGTCTATCTTCCAGAATAGCTTTTGTCAGTGCTTGCTTCAAAACGCGGCTCAAACTAAATTCTGCAGTCAACATTTTTCTGCTGTGTAGTGCAAGTGAATCTTTCCTGAAGACAGTGTGGAGACTATTGATGGTATGTTTACTGTTTTCCTTTTAGAGGACAACGTTTGGACCACACTGAAGAACAATTTGTCTCCTCAGACTTCAGTCACCAGTGCAGACCAAGAGGGGAAGGCAGTGTTGCAGATCACTTACAATGTGACTGATGAACAGGTACACATATTTATTTGACTAGTGTCACCTGATTTTTTTAGTTGTGTCGACTAGAGCAGTTGAAATATTTTTTTTCTGTGTGTATTGCACAGGTGCTGATAGTAACAGGATACAAACACACATTAAAGTGTGAAGGAAAAAAGTGAAAAGAGATCATATAAACATGCTCAACTGAGAATTCTGCATTAGAAAATACAATACTACATCTGGGATTAATGTAACCTCTAAAATAAAGGTCAATGTACAAAAGGTTGCCTGAGTCCTGATAACTGGGGGCGTGACCACTTTGAACTTATAAGTCACTAATACGGACCTCTAATACTGACACACATGGTTAATTCAGTATAGCCTGTGAATATTCTCATTTCATTTTTGCAATTGTATTTCAAGCCATGGTGATACTAGTGATGATAACACATCATGAAGCTTAACATGCAACTTTTATAACAGTATATAACAAGGGGTATGTTGTTATGGCAAGAAACGTTTCATGTCTCTGTCTCTTTTGTCTCCTCCCTGTGTGTCCAGGTGTTGTCTGTCACTGGCAGTGCAGAGTCCTGTGAACAGTATGTAGCCTACGCCTGCCGAATGTCTCGTCTGCTCAACACTCCAGGTAAACTATCATCAGCAGAGACGTCACAGCGTCATCTGTGACTTTGCACTCATTAATAAACCCACATATGGTTTTATATGATTCAGTTGTACTGTGTATGCAAGTACTTATCAATACAGGATCACAGGTTCAAAGCTACTAGAGTGAGCAGGATATTTTCAAATTACAGCGTGTAGTTTGTCTCAAGAATCAATCCAATGAAAGTGACAGTAAATTGACTCCAGGTTTTTGGTTTGACTCCTAGATGGCGTCCCATTTACCTGGTGGGTAGGAAGAGCCAATGAGAGGCATTCCTACTGGGGGGGTTCAGGACCAGGGATACAAAAGTGTTCCTGTGGTATTGAACACAATTGTACTGACCCCAAACACTACTGCAACTGTGACGCTGACCTGCGCACCTGGTGAGAGCATCTGTATATTCACACTGCATTGTACTGTCAGTATTATATCTGTCCTTACCCTCACTAAATATATCCTTGTCCGCTGCTTGTTGACAGCCAAGAGTAATGAGTACATTAATGCTTTGGCTATTAACACTATTACTACATAACTATAATAATGGCCACATGACATGAGAAGCAGGATGTCTATAGACTATGTATTACTCCTTTCTACTATATGTTGTTTGTTTTCAGTGCACTATTGTACAAGGGGTTACTTGGAAGTAAAAGCAAAGGCAAACATTGAAATTATTTCCAGCTCTGTCCATTTGAAACAACTTTGTCCTGGTTCAACTTTAACTCACTGATTTTTTTTATCTGTTATTATCTGTTACATTTTTATTTTTATGAGGACACATGCAAACTATTTGCAGCATGCTGATTAGAAGTTTGTTTTTGAAACCTATTCATTGTAGAGTTTTGTCAGAGAAGTAAAATGTGAAATGTTTATAAAGGGGAATATTACAGGTCAGCATGTCAAATGCATAGAAAACTTAATTATTTCAATGTAAAAAAAAAAATGAGCAAGATACACAATTAAAATATATCCTGGAAATTCTGTTATTCTATATTTACTTACATTTACTTGAATATAGTCCATTATACACTATGTATAAAATCTGTGAAGGACTGCATGTGTGTGTAATCAGTAAAGTCATAACATACCCAGGCTGTAAAAATGATTAATTGGCTTAGACATTAGTCTAAATGGTTTCAGATATTGTCTAGTGTCATATGATCCTGACTGACATGTTTGTCTCACTGTGTGTGTGTGTGTGTGTGTGTGTGTGCAGGAAGGAGGATGCTGGCCTGTTGGTGTACAAAGACCATTTACCAGTCAGACAGGTTGTGGTTGGTGATACAAGCAGAGCTGGATCTGAGGCCAAAGTTACGATAGGACCACTGAAATGCCTGGGGGACCGTGAGTCTCTCTCTCTCTCTCTCTCTCTCTCTCTCTCTCTACTGTCTACACACTCACACACATACTGAGAGACAATGAGATATTTCATATCATCAGAGAAATATGAGTATCTTTATCCATGTCCTGCTGTTGTTTTCTAAAGGGAACTACTGGAATGCAGCATCCTTCACCAGCCCTGCCTCCTACCTCCATTTCCCTTCCTTCAGAGGTGAAACCAGCACTGACATCTCCTTCTACTTCAAGACTTCCTCCACTCACGGAGTCTTTCTGGAGAACCTGGGAACCACTGACTTCCTTCACATTGAACTCAGAGGTGTGTGTGTGTGTGTGTGTGAGAGAGAGAGAGGGAGAGAGAGAGATTGAACACTGTGCAAGGTGTTAGAATCTATTTGAAGACATCTTCCTCTTGTTTTTTTAAAGTAAAGATTTCTTAAACCTAATCACCACAATGAAGGTATACTCTGCTCTCTGTGTCTTTTCAAAAAACAGCACATAAGGAGTGTTAGTGTTCAGTGTTAGGTGCAATATGCCCCTGTTCAGGATCATATCTTTACTTAGGAGGTTAAGAGGATATTATCAGTTAACTCTAGACTAACCAGGTTAATTCACTCAGAATAAGGTTTTATTTGGCTAGGCTGTTGAAGGGATGAGTGTTTGATGAAATGGTTTTAAGTAAATGTAAAAAATGTGTCTTTTTCACTTACTCAGACACTAACTCATAAAAAAGCAGAAAATTGTATTATCTTTTGTTTCTATATGATTTTCAGGTTTTACCACTGCTACCAACAATAAACTTGAGAGGAACAAAAATGATAATAATGAGACAAAGAATGAGAAAAGACAGAAAAAATAGTGGAAAGCAACAACATAATACAGTACAGACACACAGTTAAAAAATGAACTGGTAAAAGACAGTTTAGTGAAGTAATGTATACTTGTATACTTGTGATTTGACTTGTCTGAAAGACTCAGGCAGGAGTTTTAAAGCTGTGGAGCCTGGATTGAAAAGGGCACATTGTCTGGAGTACTTAAAGAAATGTCTTCATTTGTTGAAAGTATGTATGTTTTAAGAGCTTTTGTCTGCACTGATTTGTCTGCAAACAAAATGAGAAATCATGGAGGGACCTCGTCTTTAGTTGAAATCTCATCTTGAAGCTATAATGTTACTGATGTTTGGTCTTCATCCCGGTGCTCCCAGGAGGCTCGGTGATCCTCTTCTCTTTTGACGTGGGCAGTGAGCGGGTGGAGCTCAGTGTCCGCTCCCCAGTGCCTCTGAACAATGACCAATGGCATCGTGTGGAGGCTGAGAAAAACATCAAGGAGGCGGTACTGCAGCTTAATGGACAGTACAGAGAGTTCAGACCCAGCCCCCCACAGGGACACACTAGACTGGAGTTCTACAGTGAGCTATATGTTGGTAAGACACACGCGCCTGATGTACTGTAGTGTTCGTCACAATGATAATATATCATGTCATGCAATCATACACCACTGTATGATTGGAACGTTTGTGTAGTGATGAAAAAATGACTCGTGACCACCTGAACATAAGGAAATAACTGATAAATTCCACATGGTCATGTGATACTTCCTGACTGAGGAGTGCCTGACAAACAGAAACATGGGTGAAATGGTGGAGAAAACCAAACCAGCCATAGGGAAGGGAGCCAAGCTGCCCCAGCTGAACCATAGAAATAAACAGTGTGGCTAGGAAGACACTGGATAGAGGAGACTCTGGACAGGACTCTGACAGGAAGATGTATGAACAAACCAGGCAGACAACTTTTATTATTAATAGATATCTATTGTATTTGTATCTGTGATACTGTATGCAATACAAGCAACATCGGAATGTATACTTATGGTTATAATGATGACATGTATTATGTATACACTATGACATAATTCATTAATGTAGCCCTATTTACCACCACTTCTTTTCATGCAGTGATACAATACAATACAACAACATGCTTAGTATGTCATTCTGATCATAATTTATAAGTTCATATAGACAACATTTATAATTTACTAGGTATTAAAAGCACTAATAGTATGCAGTATCTGCATTAGCACAGAGAACAAAGAACAACTTATATGCCCACCACCTCCATTGTTCTATATGTGGCATATGTTTTGATGGTCCAGCTAGGTTTGTTGACTGTTGAATTGGAGAGAATCCCTGTTGCTGAAATGGAGCAGCAACAAGGATTCTGCTGAAGAACTGATCCCCACCTAGTTAAAACAGTATTGGCATGAGCACATCAACAGAGTGACAGCTGTACACCTGCATGAATATGATTCACATGGTAGTTGAGCTGTTGACTGTGAAGCATGAATTAAACAGCTGTAGACAAATGCCAATGCTTTGTGTCTTATTTCACAGGTGCCTCGAGTGGTCAGAGGGGTTTCCTGGGCTGCATGCGGGCTCTGAAGATAAATGGTGCAACCTTTGACCTGGAGGAGAGAGCAAAAGTGACTCCAGGGGTGAATCCAGGCTGCCAGGGCCACTGCAGCAGCTACGGGATGCACTGCAGGAACGGAGGAAAGTGTGTGGAGCAGTACAATGGATACTCCTGTGACTGCTCCCTCACTGCGTATGATGGACCCTACTGCACTGATGGTACAGCCTCCTTCACTTAATTAGATATGGTTAGATTACATCAAGTCAGATTAGATGGCATCATCTTTCATTAGATTAGATACAGCAGAGAGAGTGATCAACATTTTGATGGGGTTTTAATTACCCTTCTTTCTTATGCTGCTGTTTCTATGTGTCTATGTGTGTGTGTGTGTTAGATGTGGGCGGCTACTTTGAGACAGGAACCTTGGTGCGTTATGACTTCCTACCTGAGGTGGGACCTTTCGCGTTGCGGGAAGTGAACAGCCTGTCAGGTGTTAGTGTCCCTAGTGAGGCCAACCTGACTCAGGAGGAACTGGTGTTCAGCTTCAGCACCTCCAGCACTCCCAGCATTCTGGTCTACATCAGTTCCAGGACTCAGGACTACTTGGCTGTGGTGCTCAGGCACAATGGTGGGCTCATCTATATAATCTATATTATTTCTCAATAAATTTGTAGAAAAATGTATATTTAATGAACTACTGTTACTTTACTATTCTGTGTTAAACCTGCCTTATGTCTGTACCTGTGTGTGTGCAGGCACGCTGCAGGTCCGCTACAGCCTTGGGGGGCTAATAGAACCTTACACCATAGATGTTGACCATCGCAACATGGCCAATGGACAGCCACACTCTGTCAACATAACGAGGAACTTAAGGGAGATACGACTACAGGTTAGTACTTCCTGCCACTACAGTTGTACCTGATCATGTTACATCAGATACTGTCTGCTGCAAATATGAAGAGAACAAACTGTCAGGTTGTATTAAAGTAACAGCATTCAGCATTTTGGGAAAATAGCTTATTTGCTGTTTCAAGGTGAGATGTTCAGGATGGAAGTCGGTCTCATGTCTGTATACTCAGTACAGAACAGAAACATGGTGTAGTAAGCTTAGCTTAGCATAAAGACTGGAAGCAGGAGGTAACAGCTAGCATGGCTCTGTCCAAAGTTCAAAAATATATCTACTGGCTCCTCTAAATCTCAGCATGGTGTATCTTGTTTGCTGACTGCAATGGAACATACATAGAAATGTAACAAAAATGAATGTTTTTTCAACACGTAGTCTTTAATTACATTACACATATTTCATAAACTGTTAAGGTTAAGTTTTATGGATTGTAGTTTCTTTTAATAATCAAATTCTAGATAGAAGATGAATGAATTTAAAGACAGAGTTCACCTGAATTGAAAACAAAATAGTTTGGAAATAGTGAATAGTTTCCACTGAAAATACTTTCTATTCAATTAATACTTCTAGTGAAAACTGTTCACTGCACATTGTGTGATCTGCAAAAATATCATAAATAAACATGATAATAAATTAGTAATAAGTAAAATAGTTTTCACCTCCTGTTGAGGTGGAGCCAGAGACAAACAGATATTACAAAACCTGGACAAATCAAACCGATAAGATGAGCAGGTCTTTGTAACGGATCATTAAACTGTTCCTCTCCTCTGTCCATATTCTCCAGCTGGACCACTACCCAGTGTCCACATATACCCTGCCAGAGACCTCTGACACCCAGTTCAACCTGGTCAAAAGTATCTTTCTTGGAAAAGTCTTTGGTAAATGTGTAGATAAGTGTGTGTGTGTGTGTGTGTGTGTGTGTGTGTGTGTGTGAATTCTACGCAGAAAGAATTGACTGTTCTGAGGGATGTTGGGCAGTAAGTGTTGAGAACATTCTCCCACTTCTCATGAAAGCTTTCTGAATCTCGCTGTGTGATCTGCTGTCTTTCTTGTAGAAACAGGACAAATTGACCCTATAATAATCGAGCGCTACAACACACCAGGCTTTGTGGGCTGTCTGTCAAGAGTTCAGTTTAACAGCGTGGCACCGTTGAAAGCTGCGTTGCGTTCAGGCCTGTCAACACCTGTCAGCACCCATGGGATTTTGGTCCCGTCCAATTGTGGAGCCTCACCTCTGACCATCTCTCCCATGGCCTCAGCTAGTGACCCCTGGCACATAGAAGCTGGTAGAGACACAGATAGATAATACAGTTTCAAACAACATATATATAACAGATATGCCAAAGTCAAAATTCAAAAGAATAGGGACTTTATGTCATCAAATTGATAACAAATGTTTGCTTTGTCCACAGCTGGAGCTGTTTTCCCCTTCAATGAGGACAAGGCCAGTGATGGTGGAGTGGATCGCAACTCTGCCATAATTGGAGGTAAATCTTGTTCAACTTCCAACTACCAAGTATAAGAGCTGCAGATGGGAACCATCTTTAAAGCTGGTGAAACCTGTAATGACCAGACAGCCCACACAATTTAGCCTTGACTGTCAGAAAGGAGCACACATAAATTAAACACTGTAATCCCACAATAACAATTCTTGCATGTTGCTGTATCAAAACTGAAAACATCTGCCAAGAGCAGTTTGTCTTGTTAATTCATGCTGCTGGTAAAGACTGAAACAAAAACAGAGGAACAAGCTTAATTGTAGACTTACAACCTCAATTCATCAGAATTCAAATTCAGCATTGCTGCTCTATGTACAGACTTTATCTTTTTGTGAGTGACACCAATGAGATGACAGCTGTCTGTGACCCGAAAGAGACTGGTGAGCAAAAACGGTGAAAAGGGTTTGTACAGCCAAAGTGCTTTTCTCATCATGGTTGTCTCCAGCAGGGGATGATTAGCAGAGCCTTCTGCTGTGTAAAACGTAACACTAGCATTGTTTCTCAGATTTCTTCATGCTTTCCTCCGACCTCACACGTTAGTGACATAAACCTAAGAAATACTGTTGAGATCTTGACAGGTCCATCCAGTTCCCAGTACTCAAGACCCCTCTCATGCCCCAGTCCTGTGTCTAGGGACTAAAAGTCAGGACATGTCGTCCTCTGCTGCATTAATTTTACCACTTTGACCACAGGTGCTGTGTCTCTTGTGAGTGTAGATTTAAGAACATTAGATATTATATTTTAACTGTCTGTTGTTTTAAATTTGTGCTCATTTGTTTTGTTTCCAGGCATCATCTCCATGGTGATCTTCACTGTCCTGTGTATCATGGTCTTTGTGATCCGTCATATGTTCCGTCACAAAGGTTCCTACCACACTAATGAAGCCAAGGGAGCAGAGTCGGCAGACTGCGCTGACGCAGCGATCATTGTCAATGACCCAGCCTTCACCGAAACCATCGATGAGAGCAAGAAGGAGTGGTTCATCTGAGCTCCTCCCAACAACATGGACTCATGACGTTAGGATGTATGTAGTTTTCTAAGCATAGGGAGAAGTAGTGAGGTGACCACCTGTGGAACCTTGAGGAAGTGCCGAGCGGTTTATTTAAAAACTTTATTGACAATGGACACAGTGGCATTACAGTGTGGGTATTAAAGCACAGGGCACAACACTGCTTGGCAGAGCCCATGTGTGGAGATGTGGAGCAGTTTATTTTCATTTTATTTACAATGGACAGTGTGACAGGATGACAGCCTTCAGATGGTGTAGAGGACAGTGCCATGAAGTTACAGGCCATGGATGAGTGAGTGTTTTCATTAGTTTTTACTTTATTTTTTTTATACAATTTTAAATTTAATTTCAATTTAACTTGTGTAATTTATTTCATTATTTATTCATATTTAAGGCATCTATTTTTTCATAAAAGTTCTTTGTTTGTTTCTAAGGTTGTTATCTTAATGCCTTTGTGGGATGTGATGGTTTTTCAGATTAGAGGACGATGGCATTAATGATAATAATTATTAATCCATCCAACAATCCAATAATCCTCCATGTCTGTAGCGATGCTCATAAAATACAGGGTTTTTTGTATTGAATCATATAATCATTTGCCTTATATTTATTTCAGTAAAGTTTAATTTTAGCCTTAAGACTGAAAAGTTTGTGTGTGTGTGTGTGTGTGTGTGTGTGTGTGTGTGTGTGTGTGTGTGGTGACTGGTTTGCTTGCCTGTAAAGGAGATGTAGCCATGACTTTGTCTGCATCATCTGGACTATGAGCCAGGGTGAAATGTAATCACACTTCCATTTATTTTTGCATCTGCATAATAAGTGACAGTGTCTCTTAATGACTTTTGAGCATTGATTGTTAAAACTCTCAATGACTGCATCTTTTGTTTTACTGTTTTTGCTGCCAAATGAGTTCAGGGGTGAGTTCAGCTTCTGAAGAATGAACCGAGTCCTGTCAGTCCACAAGAGGCCTGAGGCAGAGGTTGTCTTTTGTTAGCAATACCAGTGTATATGATAATGTAAAAACATCCAAAAGTGATACCATATAACACAAGGTTTATTAATATAATTATTATTTAAGGAACGTTACATTTTTAAAAAAATTATTATTGCATGCAACCTGACTCCGAGTCAGACAAGATCAAGTTCATCATATCATTTAGCATCTAGTACAGAGGCAATGAGTTTAGCCTAGCTCAGCACAAAGATTGGAAAAACTGCTAGCCTAGCTCCATGACAAGTCAACAATGCAACTTCCAACAACTCCAAAGCTGTCTGATGTCTGTTCTTGTATGTTGTTAGCTAGTAAGCCCCACCAAAGAGCCAGCTTTGTTGACAACTCCACTATGAGGACAGGATGTTAAATATTTTTGGTTGGTCAAGAGACATGTTAACACTGATGGGACTTCCAATCATTGTCTTTTTTTCTATTTCCATACAAGATAATACACAAAAACACAAGTTGGAGTTGTTGGAAAGTGTTTCACATCCAAGCAGTTTTGACATAAATTAAAGACTGAATCCAAAAGAAAAAAGGCATTGTTGTCTCCCTGTTGATTTTAGTGAACAGGAACAGGAAACAACTTTGGAAGAATTCTGAAAGGAACAACTCTAGGCAGAAAATATGGTATTATAATAATATTAGAAACAACAGGTTTCAACTTTAACTTGTTAACTTGTTCAGTATATAGATATAAGTATTTTGGTTGCTCTAGGGTGAAGACACACTGGAAAATAACCATTAAATGCATTTGTAAATGACAGCTCAGAACAGTGCCTGTGATATTACAGGGATTTGGTTAATAACTGGCAGCAGAACAGCATCCAGTCACTAATAGAGCAAAGTTGAGACCAAAGATTTTGTGAGGTCAGAGGCAGAGATCAATACAAGTCTAACAACAAAAAACATTTTGAGACAACTTGAGCACTACAGACCTGCTGGTGTTTTTTTTTTTTACTTGTGATAGAGGCAAATTTGTGCTATGGTAGGCTAAATACATCGTGGACATATTTCTGTATTGGATGCTGATGATGAAATGAGATGAGTGAGACATACTGATACAGATCATCTCTAACTCTGTGCAAGCAAGAAGCAAAACAAGCAACTTGCCAAAATACTTGTTTTTCATTTCCTTTAAAGGGATACAAAGTAATCAACCTCTATTGGCAGCATGGTGGAGTTATAGTTTCATCAGCTACAGAGAAAGTCTGTCTGTCTCCATTAACATAGTCATTTGGGAAGAGAAGTTCACCACTTTTAAGACTGGGCCACATGTTTTCTCCCTTCTGGCTGAGCCTCAGGCTCAGTGAATTCTTAAGATGGACTGAGAGGACTCATAGTTCGGGATACTTATATATCGCTCAAAACCTCAGCTCTATATTTGATTTTTATTAAGTAAAATGATGTGTCTGGAAAAGAATGTTTGTTACCCACATATAAAACTATGGCTTACATCCTGACATTTGATTGTATTGCATTTGTATTCTTTTGACTGCACTGCAGTGTAATGGCATGCTGTTTGACACTGAATGACACATTTCTGTTTGATAAGCCACTGTAGCATCACATTGCTTTTTCTTCATGTTATATGTATAAAAATTTGCCAAACTGTTCTTCTTTAGCTGATTTCTCATTCCTTGTGCTTTTCTCATTGTCTTGAAAAAAATGATGCTTCCTCTTGGAAAGATCAGTAAAACATTAGTACAAATCTTACGCTGGCTAATCTCAGATTTTTGACCACACACAACTGGATCCAGGTGATTGACATCTGGGAGAGATCTAATGATGATGATTGCCCCACAGAAAATGACAAGGTATACTTCAGGAAACAGTCATAACAGATGGAATGTACATGTGTTCAACCTGTATCTGGCAAACAACATGCAGCTTTTTGTCTTTTACTATACAATTAACTATATTTTATTCTATACTTTAGTGGTACACCAATCTTTAAAATGTAGTTAAAAAGTGCTTTACAAAGCACAAGGAAATACAAGATAAACTAAGACAGTAAAATGATTAAAGATTTGCTTTAAAGCACATTTGTAAAAGTGTTTAAAAAGGATTTGAAAGAGCAAAGAAGGATTAGGGTAGAGCAGGGGTAGTGGTGGGTACTGAGGGGGGTTAAAGATCAGCAATACAACCAAGCACAAGGTCCACTAGTGTAAGGATGCAGGCATTTCTTTGTTTCAGTTCAAATCCTGACAGCTGAATTCTGCAAGCAGTAGACAGGTGGTCTACTGATGACACTACTGATTCAGGACATTACAGTCAAGACAGGAGATAATGACTGCATGAATAATTTTTTGCAGAGAAAAAAAATTCAGATTTAAGAGATGTTCCTGAGCTCATAGAAACAATCCTGAAACTTCTGCTTTAATACAGAACACAACAAAAGTGAGTACATCTCTGTGAAATATCACTAAAATGTTAAAATGCATAATCCTACAATAGCTGTGTTATTTTGAAGTTGAACTGTAATTTTTTTGATCTCGTGCATATTTAAAAACACACTGGTTAGATAAATGACATTGAAGATAAGGGCTCAGAAGTGCAAACTCAATTCAACAAAAGTGAATGTACCTGTGATTTCTAATTAAGGCTAACTGCACAAGCAAACCTGTGAACACTCACTTTTGGGCTGGGTTGTGTTTAATGCAACATGGCTTCATGTGGTAAGGTACTGCCTGAACAGTAAGAAAACAGATGGGAGAGGATATAAGAAAGCAGACACACAAAACACACACAATACAGCACAAATCTCACAGACTAAACTTTGTCAAAGTATCTGAAACTGAAGAAATCTTCAGTCCAGTTTGCCCCAGGGTTCAGCTTCTCTTTGCACAAGAAGGACCAGCACAAAGAAGGTCCCGTCTAACTGGGCATTGTCTGCACTGGGAGGGTGTTGACCAAGCCCGAGGTGTGAGTGTGTCACCACCTCTGGTGCTTGACACTGAAAAGGTCAAACAATCATTTGAAGAGAAAGTTCTGGTAAAAGCAGCTCTTGCTCAACATGATCCCCTCCTCTCCATGTCAAGGGAATCAGCTTTGTCTGAGATGTTTTCAGCCAAAGTCACTGCTGGTAACTGGGCTGACCACATGGAGGATTTTGAGGGGTTAGCCAAATTTTTGTCTGAGTCCTTCGAGAGTTGAAAAACTGAAGATGGCCTTCTCCTTCACCAGCTAAACCTTTGCAGTCCGCAGGATTATTCCTTCCCCCTGACCCAAGGATACATTAAAAACTGCCTTTCCATGCTCCTGGTCACATAGTAGACATCAGCATGGAACAATCCACTGACCCCCCCCCCCCCCCATGTGAAGGTATACAGCTTTGGAGAGTATTTGGATGGAATGGAGAAGGGTGGTTTTTCCCTGCCTGTGGATCTGTCGCTAGTGGCTTATCTGGCCCTGTCTTACAACCGCAGTGTGCACGGCCCCACGACCCTCCCCTCCAAGCACTGCAGGTACTCCACTTCTGAGCTGGACAAAATTTACCAAGCACAGGCTGGCACCATTCATGCACTAAGCTCTGTCACCATGCTTCATACATATCAGGCAATGTGTTTGGCAGAACTCAGAAGGTCACAGGTGTCCCCCAACTGTCTGCTGGCACGAGGTTAGTTAGAGGTGTCTCAGATTTTACACTTGCGTGTCCTGCTCTACCTGGGCAGAGGGATGGTGTCTACAGTGGTGGCACAGAGACAGCTGTGGCTGACTCTCTCCAAAATTCCAGACAGGGACAGAGCAGTGTATTTGGATGAGCCAGTGTCAGCAGAAAGTTTGTTTGGCCAGTCGCTCAGTGCCATTCAGTGAAGGTTCAAGCAAAAGAAAAGGCAGATGGAGGCTCTACACAGTATTATCCCAAGGCAGGATGCAAAACACAACCCTACCACGAGCGCATGCAAGCCCAAAGCACCACCACTGCTTCCAAAGCACCAACCAGGGGTTTGGGCTCCCACACAAAAGTGTGTTGGGATGTTGTGGCCTTTTGTTCCCTCAGGTGGGGCTACCACCCAACAGATTGGGCAGCCCCAATTTTCTTCGGGTGACCACTCTCAATGTACATATTGTAAATGTTGACATTTTGAAACAGGTTCATGCCATTCTAAAGAAAAAGCTAATTAAAACTTTGTGATTCAAGGCAGACAGATGTTTCTGTTCCAGGGGATTGTTTGCAACAATCCAATCTCAATTTTCATGGGGTGATACACTCAGACCACAGGTTTGTGTTTGAGAGTAAGGCCTATGAATACCTTCATTTCATTTTCATGAAATGTGTCAATGCAGTGTTGTATCTGGGAGAAGAGAGTCTGCATTTTAGCCCACCTAGATGATAGGGCTCTAGTAGTGACCTCCAAGGAGCAGGCAGTGGAGAAGCTAATGTCAGTTCTGGGCTTTTCAGTGAATTTTCAAGAGAGTTTGCTAAGCCTGAGCCAGCAGTTTTCTTCTCTTGGGCTGCAAATATGCTCTGTTTCCACCCACATGCACTTTCCAGATTATTTTACAGTAACTGGGCATGATGGCTTCTACGTAGTACCACTCAGGCTCTTGCAGATTCAAGCCTTTCAATGCTGCACTCCAGAGGAGGCTCATGATAATGCTTTCTTGCATGTTGGTCTGCTACCTCAGGGCCTCCAGGGCAAATACCCACTCTCCTCTGTTCTTTTCCATAAAAGAACGAAAGCACACCCCAGGTATTGGAATCGGTGGGCTTTTGTACAGGAGCATCAGGACCAAAATGTACTCCCATTTCAGTCCTTTATTGTTGATTTTTTTTAAATTACCTTTCTTCAAGAGCTGCTGGATAAGGTTCTCTCCTTTTCCATCATTAAGGTCTATTCAGTGACTTTATCTGCCTGTCTACAATAAGGTGATGCCGGGTGCTCAGCCTCTTATGATGTCTTTTTTAAGAGGTGTCCATCAGCTGAGGACCGTGGGGTTAAGTCCAGTGCCCCCTCTTGGGATTTGGTGTTGGTGCTTAAGGCTCTGTGTGGTTACCCATTTGAGCCTAATGAGTCTGGGTATATGGAATTTCTGCACTGGTCATTGTTTTGTCCTGCGCAAATCGGATGAGCGACCTTCAAACCTGGTCTGTGCATCCCTTGTGTACCCAATCCACTTCAGAGGGTTCGAAGGTTAATATTATGCCCAGATGTGGCATATTTGCCTAATGTCATCCCTGATGCTTATAGCTCTAGTGGCTTTTGAGCTCTTGAGCTTCAGTCCCCCTCCTTTTGCATCTGAAGATCTGAAGTTCCATTCCTGTTACTTGCACTTCACCTATACAGACCACCCACTGTGCGTTATGTAATCAGCTGTTTGCTGTTTGCCAACCCAGCCAGTGGCAAAGATCTGTCTAAACGTCAGCTTTCTAATTGGATTGTGAATGCTATCTCTTTGGCTTACAACAGCTGGGGCCTACCGTTGTCTTAAGGTGTGGGGGCATATTCAATCAGCATACAGTAACGTCATGGGGATTGTTTAGAGAGGTATCTATGAGTGATATCTGTGCTGCAGCCATCAGTGCACACTTTTGTTCAGTTTTACCATTTTAACGTGACAGCCCCTTCAGTGGCTCATGCTGCCCTTTCTGCTATGTCTATAAAGCACTAGGCTGCTGGAGGTTTGACCCCGGTTTGGTGGCTGCTCTGCAGGACGTGAATATATGTCCCATATTTTATGTATTCAGGTTTCAACAGGATTTTGCAACGTCATAAATGGTCTGCATTTATACCCTTAATCTACATGTTCACTGTGTAAAAGATAATTATTACTAGTCTGAATTGAAGTTAACTTTTGACATTATCGCCATACAAAAAACAGCTGTGTTAAACATTTGGCTGCTGTTCATGTGAAACTAAAACAGCAGCAAATCATTTTTGCAACTAAAAAAAAGAACAGAGGTGAGCTTGTGGTTTTTGTGTCATGATGCATAGAGAGGTTAACATATAGCATTATCACACTGTGTTTCATGCTACACAAGATGCTGGCATCAGTTTGGGTCTTTCATCAGTTTTGCGACTCTGCTGCTATTCTAAGCCTCACCAACTGATATTTGTACCGAACATCCAAAAAACCCTAAGGATAATTTGCAACATGAACATGAACTGTAATTAAAATAATTCTTTATTCTAAATTAAACTTAACAAATTTATGAGTGCCACATATGCCACTAATATATCTTTGGACTGGTAATATATATAAATATATATGTATGTGTATATGTGTGTGTGTGTTTGTGTGTGTATGTGCGTGTAATATAGTACTTCATGGTTGTTACTCTCATATTTTTACTTAATTGGCCTTAATTTTCTCAGTACAGAAGGTTTATCGGAAGATGTTTAGGCAAGGATTTTAAATAATTACAGAGAAAAAAGACTTTCCACTGCTGGCAATGCATCACTCTATACCAGTACATTGTTCTTATGTTTCTCCCCTCTTGTTAAGGTGAGCAGCACCATGAGACATTTTGCAAGTATTTGGATTTTTGTGAGATGCAAAGACTCTGCATTCAGTTTGGCTCATCTGTGCTTCTCTCATGCAACTTTGCAACCAGCAACATGGGTCCACACTCCTGGGGCTGACTTGGTCCATCTTACATCTGGAGGGCAGATTAAGTTCCTGCTCCCCAGAAGGGGTCGGCTGGAAGCTTTTCCAAACAAGGGCTCAAAAGGGAACTACTCCATCTGCATTGATGAACTTGTGAATTCTGACCTAGGGTGTTATCATTGTACGCAGGGAGACAACTGTCTTCAGGTGGAGTTGGTTTCTGGGACAGGTAAGTGGATTTCTTTTTGAAGGTTTTAAGGTAATGTTTCTTCCTACACCGATCAGCAGTCTGTCAGAGACAGACATGTGGCCACTTCCTTTCCATGGTCACAAACCTTATGAGCTAAATACATGAGAAGTGGATGAGCTTGAGTTTCCTGTGAAATGTGTCTTTGTAAAACCACACTAATGATGCAGATACACAGAGAGAAGAGATGCAGCTGCAGATTTAGCAGTGCACTGTACGTAACAGGATGGTGCACTTAGAAGTGTCAATAAGTCAAATTGTTACTGTGTACACTTCTCACCCACAAGGGTCTCCATCTTGGCCACATAGCTAAAAGGAAGGGACCACCAATCGATTTTCAAATCGGTGAAAATGGTGGCTGAGGAAGGAGGACACATCATCAGCACTGATGGCAAATGTTAATATTCTGAATATAAAATTCAGAATAAATCTGTGTTCTGTCAGATCCTTTACCTTCAGAGATGTTGGACTAACATGAAGTAAACAATACGCATCTATAAAGAAATGATGATAATAAAAGTTAACATTAATTTTAAAAATCTAATTTATATATATGTATATGATTTGTACTATTTTTAGACATGTGGTTTAAACTGTCATTATGTTGATGTCTAAATCTGTTGTCATATGATTAATTGCACTGACATTGTTGTGCTTATAGTGGGGTGGCATAGCTGAACATATCACAACAATCATTCATTTTGTGGTGAATTGTGAAAAGCACAAAATTTGGTACATATGTTGATGAACATACACCAATCAGCCACAACATTAAAACCACTTGTATAATATTGCGTAGGTCCCCCTTTGTTTGGTCAGGGCATGGTCCTGTTTCCATGCCCTAGGACCTCTGAGGGTGTCCTGTGGTGTCTGGCACTGGGATATTGGCAGTGGATCCTTTTGGTCCTATGGGTTGCAGGGTGGGCCCTCCAACATCGGACTTCTGCTGCATCCCACAGGTGTTCAATCAGGTTTGGATATGGGGGATTTGGTCAGGTCAACACCTTGGGCTCTTTGTCATGTTCCCTGAGACATTCCTGAGCAGTTTCTGTGGTTTGTTGGGAGCACCGTCCTGCTGGGGGAGCCTCCTGCCGCCACAGAGTGCGTTTGCCATGGGGGGGTGTGCTTAGTCTACAACAATGTTAAATTAGGTGGCATGTATCAAAGTAACATTCCAGATAAATGTCAGGCCCCAAGGTTTCCCAGAAGAACTTTGTATTGTAAAGAGATGATTAATGTCATTCACTTCTTGCACCCTGGTGGCCATGACAGCAAGGCAGGTGGACAACAAGGTTAAAAGCATTTTAGAATGAAGAGACTGCACAAGGGAGGACATTTATGTTTCATTTCCTAAGGGTGAAGGATTTGAAATTAATTGACACTGAGAAAGAATGTAAACTGAAGCTTAAACAATAAAAGAAACAAAAAGGCAACACTTGGGCAACAAGAAACACCTGTCAGTCACATGTGCCAGTATTTTTGGTCACTTTAAAAATGGGTGGATTCAGACAACAGGTACTATATCCTGAGATGTTTAACACATCTAGATGTGCAAGCTGAAATTCTGAATTCATGTCTCAAATTCTTTTGATCTGAAACTCAAATGTCTTCAGTGTACAACAAAAACAAAGGAATAAGCCTTGCCATTCCAATGGTTTTGAAGGGGACTGTATGCAGCCATACCAGCAGAAAGGAATTCACATGAAACATATTAATAAAATAGATTTATTAGGTTGAACTCGATCTCAATATTTAAAAAGTGCAACATTTATATTTTATTGACATAATTTAAAAATACATTAGATCATCTCAAAACTAACAACATAAATATGGAAAAAGGCAACCAGTTCACAAAAGTAAAGAATCCAGTTAAACATCACCCAGAAACACACTTTGTCTCACAAGGCTTTTTTAAAAATGTAAAAATCTGAGTTGGCAGTGATACTTTGAAGACTATGTGTGCAAAACCATTGGCTGAATCACAATATTTACTAATACATGCAAATATATATAGACATACTCATAAAGATTATTAAACTTTAACTCCAAGCCACAATTTGGACAGACAAAAGTAAAACTGTACATGACAAATGTTTACTTTAGAGCACTGCTGGTAAAGCACTGAAGATCCAGGAATGAAACAAAAATGATCATATTACATCATCATTAACGTACACACGCATAGTATGCACTAATAAAGTGATAGATCAGTATTTGTACTGATATGATAAATATTACTGTGAGAAGATACTTGAGTTTTGTGAAGGGACACTGTTGATTTTATGAGCTGTCATTCATCAAGGTGAAAGGCAGTAGTTTGTTGCTGCTGGACTACATACATACACACACACACACACACACACACACACACACACACACACACACACACACACACACAACACAACAAAAAATATTAACAAATACAAATGATGACTGCAAAAGAGCCTTGAGCTGAATAAGGTAAGACCAAATTATCACTTCAGGAAAAATTATGGATTCAGTCTCACATCTATATTTTGTAGGCTTATATGTGTGTGTGTGTATGGCTATACTTCGTGAAGACCAATCAGAGTTTAAGGAAAAATTGGGACATTTTGTTCAGTGATCACCACTTCCAATGGCTGTTTGAGGGTTAAGACTTGCTTTGAGGGTTCAGGTTAGAATCACATTTAGGTTGGGGTTGGGTTTATGCATTTAGTTGTGGTTATTGAGGTTAGGGGTAGAGAATGCATTATGTTAATGAATGTTCTCACAAAGATAGAGTTACAAACGTGTGTGTGTGATCACTTATGAAAAAATAGACTATAATTTCTATAGTCTGTGCGTGTGCGTGTGTGTGTGTGTGTGTGTGTGTGTGTGTGTACTGGTGGTGAAGATTTGTGTAAAAATGATCAACACATGAATATCAGAATACAACATGCCTAATCAGCATCTGCAGTTCAATTTAAAAAATATAAAGATGCATAATAAAGGTAATGGGAGGGCTGTTTGAAAAGGGCACTACACTACACAAAAAGATCAGTTTACCTATCTTGTGAGTGGAGCTAAAAGTGCTGATGTAAATCATAAAAATAAAACCAGCCTTTTTAGCCTGGCTTCTGCTTACTGGGTAAAGTCATCAATGTCTTTCATCTATTTGCTTTATTTTCCAATACATACTGAACTTGCATCCTGGCATATTTTTATTTTTCTGTGTGCATAAGGCTTCATCTTTACTAAATACAGTTCTGCCAGTCTTATTCTAATCTTAGTTTGTCAGTTTGTAATTCATCAAGTGTACCTTAGAGCTCTAACACAACCTCTTATCAGCTCACTTTGACATTTTCAGAGGTACAGCACAACAAAAACAGAGCTACAACTAATGATTACTTTCATTGTTGATTAATCAATTGATGTGTTCTTTCAATTAATGATTTCAATCTTTAAAACGTAAAAAAAAATAAAGTGTAAAATATATATCATTGCAGTTCAAGTGTAGTGTTCTGTCTGACCAACAGTCCAATTCCAAATTTTACAATGATATAAGATCATGAAAAGCAGCATGTCCTTAAAGTTCCAGGACCAGCTGGTTGCCATTGATGCAATGAGTCAGTAACACAAAATCAAAATATTAAAGGTATTAAAATTTGGAGCAAGCAACATGAGATGATGTAATATAGACAACCCCAGGGGAACACAGACTGTAGAGTCTAGATGTAAGGTACACCTGGATATTTCAGAAATAATCCTTCTGGTAACAGTGGAAACCACCAGAAAAAAAAGAAAAAAAAAAATATTTCAAAGGCTTCCCATAATACTTGTAGAATTAAGCATATCAGGAGTTAGCTACCATGTGTTTGTTATTAGGTTCATTTTGAAGGTCAATTAGATTGGAAATATCAACAGATAATTTGTGCAAAAATGGACACATTAATAGGAACACCTTACAATATACTATAAAATTCACAAATGACAACAGCATGGACTACAGGTTCACACATGACCATAAGCATTACACCAATTTTTTTCTTTTGGATTGAATTTAATTGTCAGGTGTTCCTTGTTATTTTGTCTAACCTCTGTGTCCATGTACATAAAATATAATATAAAATAAAACTGTATAAAACATACTGGAAAAACCTGTAAATTATCCCCAAAACTATTTGGACACCACACCTACCTGAGATCAGTCTCCCTATCAGTCCCCACCCTTTTCCTTATAATCCCCTTTCTAAGACCTTCTCCAGTGTTAACAAGGACATACCAGATCTTTTTAAAGAAATTATTGTGACAGTTTTTAGGAAATTAGAAGACAAGTAAGAGACCCAAAAAAAAGTGTTACCATAATCATATACATTACTTAAAGGACAGCAAAAACCACTGGAATTTATGTATAGCCAATATAACAAACACTGTGTATAAAGAATGCTGTTTTCTGTTGTAGGGATGGAAATGCACACACATCTACATCCAATGATCATACTCCTGTAACCTGAGGTCAGTGTACTGTATGTTCTAAGTGCATCTATGATAGTGGTTCATATATGAAAATCCATCTTTAAAGAGGTCAACCAAAAAGCCATTTATAGTAGGCCAACCTTAATCAGCAGGTTCAGCTCAGTCTGGTCTGCCTGTTGAGACTAACCCTTTGGTCTGATCCCAGGAATTAGTGTGAGTTCCATTGTTTGCTCCCTGTCAAGTGAAACATAGGCATAAACAATAAACCCACAAATTTATTGATTAACCAACATTACCAATCTCCTAGCTGGCCCAAATTTTTTAACTGAGAACAGCTATGACCAATTACATCTAGTGTCATAACAAATGTAATGTGTACTGAAGAAAGAATTATATTTTTGTTCATCGTTTTTGAGGTACGATTGTTGTCCAATATCACTTCAACAGATTCATCCTGGAAATAATCCGATGAAAACACAAGTCAGTGTATGCAAAAATACACATTAGAAACGTGCAATACAAACAACCGGTATGCAAAAGGAACCTCAGCTGCAGTCAGTGTCTGTCAGTGTCTGGGGGCAGTGAAGAAAGCCGTGCAAATACTCCAACATGTTAGGCGATCAAACCTGTGCACACTGCAGCCATCTGAGCCAATGTGGCACATCATTCTGGTCACACACTGGACAGTTTGTCTGTGTTGTTGTAATGGTGATGTTAATGGCCTTTGTGTTTAGTGTGGAATCTCTCCAACAAGGCTCTCAGGATGTTCCCTGGGATCTGCTGGTGCTGGTCTATCAGAGACTGGACTGCCTGCTGCACCTACAGAGCAATAAACGTAGTTAACAGCATTAGGTATAACAAGCAAACATTTTTGCCAACATCCAGCTGGACACCTCCTCAAATTTAATCACAATCAGAGTGGTGATATTTAGTTTGACAGAATGGTAGAATTTGAATGTACTGAAAAACAGATATTAACCTCAGAATCCATCAAATTACTGTAACGCTTGAAGATTAATTTTGCCCTTGCAATCTTTGACATCCCTTACACATATGATGAAATGCAAAATATTGTTTAGTGTCGTGCTTGGGTGGACGAGCATTAAAATCACAGCAGTAGGATAGCTTTAGCTGACTCACTTTCTCTGCCAGCTCTGCAGCAGTTATATTGGGGTCATATGGGATGGGATCACCAAGGAATGTCCGAAACTTCACAGGAAATCCACCATAAACGGGGGCTGCAGGGAGACGAAACCTCTCATACACCCAGCGGAAAAATCCTGGGTAGAAAGAAACAGAGACAGGGAGAGAGAGAGAGAGAATGTTAAATGGAGAAACATAAAGAAAGTAGTTAGACAAGACTGCAGACAATGACGTAATCAATGGGCTATTATGAGATCCATATCCACTTAAGTTAGGTCAAGACATTCCCCTTGTTACCACACTGGCTTAAGGATAAGTCTAGTGATACTCTATTTATATCCTCTGGTCAACAGAATCCATGTGCACACCCAAACCCATGTGCAAATGTGTATCTATGCCATAGAAGCTCCACAACATATTCCTTCATTACCATGAATATACTTTTATTTTGACTCAATCCCACATTTGCTGTCCAGCCGCCAGAATTACTCAAAGCCAATGTTTCTCAACAAATAATGGAGATCATCCCCCACCTACATTTCATGTGTCACTACACTCACAGCTGGACATAACAATGTCAAAATAAAACGTGTGCATGGAATGACCTGTGCTCTGTTTCCCTGCATGAGTGACTCTGTCCTATGTGAACCTCAAGGTGTGTGTCCATCAGTGATACCATCAGCTTGGTGATGTTATCTTTGTAATTTAACTTACTGAGTGTTCCCAGAGATCTGAAGCCTTCCCGCACATTCTGAGTAAACATTGGAATAACTGGCTGAAAGAAAGAGAGAGCAGAAGAACGAGATGATTAGAGAGCAGGACTTCCTACACTGTTGAGTGGAGAAGATGCTGCACTTGGACAGTGCGTAACACCTGTTTACTGTGGTCGTGGAGTAACGAGAATGACTTTAGTTAACTATTATTCTGGACGTGCTGTGAAAAATATGAAATGTATTTAAGAAAAACTGAAAAAGTTCAAAACAGATACTAATCTGATACTGTGACTTCAATTTCTAAAGCTGTTTGTTGGTAACACATGACACACTAAGTTTTAGCTATTTAATACATACAACAGATGTAAACAACTAAAAATGATGGTTACTCATCTGCTATTATAGCACTCCTGATGCTTTTCTGACTAAACACGTTGCACATCTATCCTTTCAGCTGGTTGTTTTTAGTGAGACAATCCTGACTGTCTGAAAATAACTTTGTACAATTAATAGAAAAAAAAATCCATATTGAAAATTTTCACAAAATGAACTAATATCACAGATGTGTATCTAGTCAATGTGCAAAAAAAAAAGGAGACAAAAAATGTTAATGGGTGTAGGGCATGTCGTGTACTATGACAGAGCATGTCAGTAATAAATAACATTACAGTAATGTTTAGTAAGGAATTTATGACAAAAATTTGAAACTCACAAAGCAAACATTATCTACAATATCATGCCCTAAAGCTTTAACAAAAGCTCTGTGTGTCAGTGATAGCAAATTTCAGCAAAAACCACCCACCACTTGAGAGTCAATGGCGACCTGGGCGAAGCCTTTGCGTTTGCCCCACAGAAGAGGGTAGGTCTCATCACTGAACAGTGCCTCCCGCACTCCTCCTGGAGAAATCCCCAACAGGTGACCGTTCCTCAGAGCTCGCACACACTCTTCCTGAGGACCATGGATCACACTGAATACTTCCAAAAGTAACTTGAAACCTGGGACAGGATGAGACAGGGTAAGGATACAGAAGAATAGAAGAGAGCCGAGGGGGGAGGGAAAAGAAATGAAATAAAGCTGGCATTACAAAAAGTGAGGAAAAAACTGAAATACATGGACCCAAATGTATTTAATGGATTTGAAAATGCAGCACCTAAAATTCTTACCAATGCCGGGGACAGGTTATCTTTTGATTGTCTTGTGAGATTCTCACTGCATCGTATTAGGCGATCACAGAATCGTGACCCATACACTGTGATTAATTGTGATCATTTCATGACTTGCAGGGGTATTTGCAAGGTGACTTCAATTGTTCCCCCAATAGCACCAACAACAAATGGCTCTGTATATATCAGAGTTTTCAGAATGACAGTGAAGCTGGAAGCATCCATAGTCACTGGGCAGTCAGACTCTTGATTTATTCCTTCCCAATCAGGAGGGCAAAGATAAGTATGTAGGTGAGCAGCACATACACTGTGTGAGCAGAACATAGTGTGTGAGAAGAACATACAGTGTGTGAGCAGAATATACAGTGTATACAGTGAATATACAGTGTGTGAGCAGCACACCCAGAGGTTGAGATTAAATTTGTGCAATGCTCCCAAGTGTTCTGTGTACCTACTGATTAATGTAACAAAACAATGTAGAGGCTGTCAAATCTGGCTAGTCTGCTTCTTTGACTTTTATCATGTAGTCTGATTGTGGCATAAAACTTGTTTTACATCCTTTTTGGTGATCAAATGTAGAAAGGCAACTTGCACTTCAGTCAAGGATGGACTAATACTTAAGCACAATAATCCATCACTACTGCTACTGAGTACTCAAACTAGGCATTGGACGATATGGAAATTTCACTATTATTCTGGCCAAAATAATCACGATAAACAATATTTTCATGATTATCATGAAAATATATTTCATGATAATCATGAAAATATACTCAATAAATGGCTCCAAAACATACTGAAATCACTTTACATTACATTTTTACATTACATGCTAACATTACCTGGCTAATGTTAGCTTAATTCACCGGTGACCAAAACAGTATCTCAACATAACAAGCATTTAGATGAACAACGTTAGTATAACTGAACCAACACTTAGGCGAGTAACTGACAGCAATGTTAGTTAATTTTACCTTGAGTCCTTCGTTTTGGAATAGTATTTCCACATCCGATTTAACTTTTTAAACTTAACTTTTTAACTGTTTTGTGGGGGGATACAATGGGCAAACCGAGCCTTCAGCCATGGTGACAGACTGTGTTTTGGAATGACTGGAAAATTGCAGCTCCCCCAGTTCAGTATAAATCAATGCAGGACTGTATGTGGGCTAGCTAGACGGCTTTTCTGTAAGTCGTTCGCTCTTTTTTTTTTTTTTTTTATCGTGATGGGCGATAAAATCGTATATCGCAGGGTTGCCAACTCTTACGCTTCTGGCGTGGCACACAATCTCACAGCCAGTGAGAACTAGCCAATCACAGCACAGTAGGGCGGGAGTTTCTGCATTCAAGTAGACCAGTCACACTCCCATCTAACCTGGCTGAAGGAAAGTGACTATGACATATATTGATTATGGATTAATTAATCAACGAACCCAGGCCTTACAAACATAAACATTATTTTTGTTTTAAAATTAATATTAAGCTAATGTATGTAAAGAGCCAGCTAGCTTACGTTAGTTGTCTAATGTCAAGTGCACAGCAGAGAGAAGAATGAAAGCAAGATGTTGCAATGGTACTTGATTTTTCTATGCAACTTAGCCAGCTTCTATGAATGTTTTTCAAGAATGACTTATAAACTTTGGCATTCTAGATGACAAGTTTATTGAGATACTTTAAGAAGGCAAAGGGGAAAGAAAAGAGATGAGGGACCTGTATTAGTAATCAGTGCAGAGGAAGACAGGGACAGAGGCAGAATGAGGGAAAATGGAGATGAAACACAAGTGCAGTGTTTAGAAATGAGACTATCACAGGTAACTTGGCTAGTTCATAATACCATCCACCAAAGATGTCACAAGTGAAGACACCAAAGTTGCTAGCCAGCTGTGTTTTTATTGTAACTTTTGCTAGCAAAGATTGCTGTTTACCACACTTACATCCACATTTTGATTCCAAGATTGTAAATTGTTATGATTTGTATGTAATATGTTAAGTCAATGTCTACACTTGTGTTCATTTAGCTAATTAAATATCTATATCTCTTCCTCATAGACCAGAGAGAGAAAGTGTGTCAATGGAACTTAATGGAACTGTGTCCTATTGGGTCAGTGTATGTCTAATATTGTGAAATTGTGAATATTTGCCTAGGTAGAAGTCCTGGGGTGGCATAGTCAGGCTATATCCTCAAATCTTACACCTAAGGTCCTGCTCCTTCCAAGTATTAGCAGCATCTGCACACTTTATTAAACCATGATGGTGAATCAAGTCCAAATATGTGCCATGATTTAGTGCGCATACATGTGATTAAGCCCATGGCATCAAAATCTCACTCCAGCCAGGTACCCAGAGTATACCCTGGTATATTGTTCCATCCCTAGCTGCAACTACGAATAATATCTATATAAGTGTAACTCCAAATACAATTATTGTTTGTGGTTAAGAATGTAAGCAAGAGCAGACACGTTCACATACCTAAATCACTCATTACTCATACTCTACAGAAAAACTAGTCAAATTTCCATATTATTACAAAAAGTGTGCAAATTAATGCACATTCCTTATCCAGCCATTACACTAACATTAGAGGCTGCTTTGTAAAGATAAACAGTTGGTGGAACCAGTTGGTTTTGTTGCTGTTGCAGGTTTTTTGTCTCCTCAGTGGTGCAGAAGCTTAAGTGGACACTTAAGTCACATGCTTCATGTAGGTCATCATTTATTCACCAAGTCTGTTTTCACTACACTTTGTTGCATTTTTTCCCAGTGTTTTTTTATGTGCAAATTATAAATGCTCATAAAAACAGGTGGGGGACACAGAGAGAACAAAATCAAATTTTGACTTAAGTTACACACAGTCTGATTTTTTTAATCAGAAGTTTTAGCTAAGCCTTAGTATGTGTGAAAGAAGCTACAAAAACAACCAAATGAAAAGTAAACTAAACCATACACTGAGTATTTTTTTTTACCTCATGAGGTCAGTAGTGCTTATGGTGACTGACAGTATAACCATTTACGTGTGTTCAAATGTGTGAAACAGTGTGAGCACCTGGGATCTTGAAGAGGAAGTGGTCAGCTACAGAGTGGCAGGTCCGTCCCTTCTGGATGATAACACTGGCCAGGAAGTAGTAGTAGTCGATAGGAATAGCTCCATGATAATACACTATCAGCGCTGGTCCTTTGTCAGGGATCTTCTCCATCCCGTGGATCTCATAGCCTGGTAAACAGGTAAAATTATATGAGGCATATATGGCATGCATGTTATTTAATTAAAAACTAAGTACTGTCTGAAAGTTCAATGAACTGCAACAAAAAAAAACATGCAAAAACACAAAAATAAAAGTTAATGAGGAAAACATATTCACCAACACATGCAGTATTTAGAGAAAAATGTGGCAAAGAGATAAAACACAACCAAACCACTATGAGGCAATAATAATGTAAAAAGAAAATAAATTCTATTACTGCTATTTGATGTCTTTTCTGATTTTTTTTTTATTTTTACATTAGACCATTTCAATAGTATTTTGTCTTTTTTCATGTGTTTTCTGAAGTTTCAGTGCACTGAACATTCAGGGCCACCGTGGATATGCCTGTATTTGTTTAGGGTTGGATGTGAAGTTGAAAACAGCAGGAAGATGATTAGTACAGATTCACTTAGCTATTACAAGACATCTATAATTGGGGGCCCCTGGCAAAATGAATACAGGCCCATCTGCTTTTGTAACTGTTACTCTCAGGTTCCCACTTTTCATCAGTGAAACATTAAAACATTTCTAGGGCATACTCTTGAAATAGCTTTCTTGTCATTAGTGTGAATGCTGAGAGCATCAGATAAACAGTTGGTGGAACCAGTCGGTTTTGTTGCTGTTGCAGGTTTTTTGTCTCCTCAGTGGTGCAGAAGCTTAAATGGACACTGAAGTCACATGCTTCATTTATAATTATCATTTATTCACCAAGTCTGTTTTTTTCTGAGTTTATAATGGGTGTGTGTTGCGCTGGGTGACATCAGCCACTCTAGCCATTCAGTCCTTCAACTTTTTCAGAAATGTTTGTGCTTCACCTCTTCTCCTGCCCACACCTCTCATTTCTCACACACAGTTTATACCTCAGATTGTAGATCATTTTGTGCTCTGTCACACAGTGTGACTCCCTAAGCCATAGGATTCACGTTTTTTGAGGTAGCAGCCTCTGATCACCAAGAGGAGCCCTTACCTGCTCCATTGATCTCCATATTATCTGTCTCTCTCTCTCTGTTTGTAAAACAGCCAAACCAGGCCAGTTTTTAAACTGCCATCCTGTGGTCATTTTTCACTTTATCTACACAAATGACACATGTCTGTGTTCAGTAAAGTCTCCTGGTGCTGGTAGTCACCTCATTTCATTGATAGCAGCTATGGTTTTTTTTAAATCAGTAACACAAATTCCAGAGGTGGGTTGAGCCACCTCTCAGTACTGTGTGACTGTGAATGAGGGCCAGCTTACTGCAGCTGCCTGTACACAGGTGATGGACATCTGGTCATTAAGACCTCCTCTGCTCTCTGTGCTGTTCACACACACACACACACACACACACACACACACACACACACACACACACACACTCACCTCCTCTCTCACTCTCTCTCTCGCTCTTTCTCTCTATCACTCTCTCACTCGCGCACACACACATCCTGCATACTTTCTGCTATAGAAACCATTCAATTATCGAGAGGCTTAAACTATTACCCTTTTTACATTTGTGCTTATTCAACTTTCTTCAACTCTTTATGCTTTTTAAAATGTTCAACTTTGCTATTGCAATTTTGCTATTCAACCGAATAGTTCAGCTGTTGGTTTTAACTTTCAGCTTCTGCATCTACCCTCTCTCTCTGCTCATTTCCACCATTTTAATCACTGCTTCAGAAATTACTTCTGATTTCCAACTGACTTCCAACTTCTATGTTTTTCTTCTTCATTTCAACAATAATTTCAGCCATTCTCAGCATTGCTTCAGCATTCACATACATTTTCCACAGGAAATGCATTTTCTAGTTTCTTCTGTTATCAAAATATATATGAAAAAAAAGAATTGTTTTCAACTTATTTCCTAATATTATATGTTTGCTTGTGATAAATTCAAATACATTTCCCTTTTATGGGCCTTTCTCACAGCGGACATTTTCACTTGCAAAGACAGTACAAGTACAGTACAAAGGACAAGGACCCTGAAACTGTTTCACCGGGTGGTGTCTGCATATCTGACAGGCTATAGATGATATCTGTGTTGACTAAACTGTTGAAATGCTGACAATAAAATCATAGGTTACTGCCATAACCAAGACCTAATTGTTGCCGTTAATTCACTAGACAACCGATGCTAAGTCAGAAGTGGGAGAGATTATCCCACAGATGCACCCCACACTCTCCTTCATGTATTTGTAATTTTCATTTCCCTCTGTACTTGTGTTTTTCTATATTTTCATTTCACCTATATTTCATTTTACCATGTATGTATGCTGAGCATCTCTGGCACCATGTCATTACTGACCTCCAAGCATCTGTACCTGCAGTAAGGTTTTCATCTGCTCGTTTAACTAGCTATTATTACTGCCCACTGATACTTCATATGCACACATATCTGTTCATTTCTATATATTTAATTAGTTTATCATGTATTATTCTTTATAAAAATCTTGCAATTAAAGCAAGTGTTTTTGCAAGCATACAACTTTGCATACACCACCAAAGTTTTACAAATCGATCCTTTCCACCCTCTACACTCATCATTCACAATACAATTCAAATAATGCAGCTTCCTGATGCATACCAACTCTTTATTTTCAGAACTGTACCTGGATCTCTTTCTATGTTCACATTATGTTTAATTTTAAGTCTGTCTTCATTCACTGTTTCTTGTTTTTATTGCTCTACAGCAAGGCAGTAATGGATAAGTAACCCAAAAACAGGAGGAGGGAGCCACAAGTAAATACAAACAGGTTGGTGCCCTAAACTGTAAGACACTAAAGAAACACTGAAAACATGAACAGCACATGTCTTTTGCTAGAGATATAAGGCAAAGTCAAGCTTCAAATTCACATGTGCTCTATGGTCACTCAGTGTGTGTCATTTTTTTCCCCACAAATGCCTTCCAACAAGCTCTCGGGTCAGTATCAGAACTTACAGAACAAACAGTGGATTTGCCTCACTCTCCATTTCCTTTTCCTTTATGGTGATAGTAGTCGCTATATGAGTGGATTTTGGATAAATGAAGCTCATGGTGTCTCACCGTGCCATATGGCTCCATGTCCATCCCACAAAGTGGCCAGGGTCTTCCTGGCTCCATCCCACAGGTTGTTGCAGTAAGCTTCCCTCAGCTGATTTTTCCTCTGTTGGAAGAAAACACCAGGAAAAATAAGGTTTGGAGTAACTCATGGTAGGACAACAGAAAAAGATATGTTAACAACCTGGGTCTTATTTCAACTGTCTTGTCCAAAACTGTTCCAATTATTCATATGTGTAAGCTTCATTTCATGTGATTGGACATGACTGTCAACGGATTTGGTCAATTTTGCAGATGCTCATTATTATTCTCTCATATGACCTTCGATACATTACTTAGAAACACATGTACAAATAGGTTAACGTTAGACTTGTGGTCCACAACTTCAAACAACCATACAATGTAGCACCAATTGGCCATTACTGATTGATGACTGCTGATGGCACCATGTGTTACGCTACGACATTCTGTCACATCCTGTCCTATTTTATATTCTGCTATGACAACAACAGAGTTATATTTTCCTGCTGTTAGCTTGCTTTTTGCTGTTCTGTAACATGTCTGCTCAGACAGCTTTACAGTGATGGACAGAGAGGTAAAACTGTTAACTTGACTGTTTGACCAAAGACACTGAATTTATAAATGTATTCCCAAGTTTACACTACGCTTGCTTGAGTCTAAGACGGATGGTAAGCAGTGAGAGCAGTTTGATTTGTGCTGGTTCATTGGTTGGACGAGCTGCTGCACGATGTCTGTAGCCTGTGATTGCTTGCTCAGTTCCAAGCTCTAATCCACACTGAGCTTGTTTAATTTTTTGAGAATGTATTTGGTGGCTTCTGGGTTCAATTCAGAAGTGTACTGCTAAGTGTTTGTCACTGGTCTCAGTTAACAGACCTTTATTTGACTATTGTACCATGTGTTACATTTGTCTAATTATGTGAAAGTATGCACACACTATGTAGTAGTAAAAGTATCATGTTATAGCACCAACAATTATTATTTATGCCTAAAAGTACTGAGGTACTGGAAGGTATTTCGAATCATTTGTGAGCGCTTGTACACTTTAGTAAATGACATGATCTGTGGCTAATTGTTCATGCAGAAAGAGTGTCTGTGTACCTTATAGACATGAAGGAAGAGTATAGACAGGTAAAGGAGGATGACAATGAGGAAGGGCACGATGAAGACGATGGCCAGAGGTGTGAAGACCCACAGCAGGTACTCCAAAACACTCAAGTAGTCCTCCACCTGACCAAGGCCTGCCCATTCCTCCCAAGCATGAAACACACACACCTGTGGACCAAGACACACAGATGAATAATTAGATCCAGCACCACAGACAGAAACATCAGAAACATCCTTATATACCACATTCCAGGGCAAACTATCCCATGTAACTATCCTACATTCACACAACTGACTGGTTGGACGGGTATGCAATATGCATCCTAAAATCTAAACAAAGACTCTGCGAACAGGGCATTTCAAACTATAAACCATACCAAAGAAAACTTGAGCATGATATTATCAGGGACTGACACCAAACCAAAGTTGTAGTCAGTCAGTTAATTGATTAATCAACTTCCTAATCCTCTCAGTTATAAATACAACTATCATTATACTTATCGTTATACTTTTACCTATACACTGAAACCTTTCTGTTCTATTATCCCTCCCAACTGTTGCCTGATACATGAAAAGAAATGATCTTACATTCATTTGACAATCTCCACTGTGACACACATGGGAAGCACATTTGGGTTTCTAGGTCAAACACTTAAACGTGTGAATAGCAACAATCCTGCAATGATGACCAACCCATTCCAACAACTGAGTTACAACAGCCTCTTTATGAAACTGTGATCACAAACCCAGAGATGCTCAATTAACTAATTAACTAGTTTCAACCAAGTAATAAACCACAAGTAATTAAAACAAAAGCACTGCATGAACACAGCCAGTTATATTTTCAGAGAGAATAAACAGCTGTCATGCTGTAAATGTCAGTACTGAATGGACAGGGTTCATACCAGGAAAGAGACAGTGTCTTCTGCTGCCATCAGACAGGACTGGTTCCTGCTGTCTGACATCCTGCTCTGCTGTCAGTCAGTGAAGCTGCAGACAGGATCAGTCAGCCTCAGGATGATGAATCACACTGCATGGAGAGCATCTGCTGCTATATACAGGGGAACTACAGAAGAGGAGATGAAAACACCACTCAGTACAATAACTTTATGTTCTCTTGTTGTAGTGCATTTCATTTAGGTATAATACACGTCTGTGTTGGGGAAACACAGGTGCATTTTGGGGGGGGGGGGGGGGGGGGGGGGGGGTGATTGTTCTGTCAGTAAGAACATTTTGTGGAGCAACTTATCTCTCTTAGTAAGTAGGAAGTTATTTGAGTAGCGCTAACGAATCACGACACCCGGCCCTGATTGAGGCACTCAGTCAAATGACAGCTATGTTGAATGTGATATGATTCAAGCGAACTTTAATGCCTGGATTATCGTTACAGCCTAACTATAAAGAGCAGGAGAGCAGCGGGAAACTAAAGACTCTGACAATAACAATAACAGAAGACAAGGGCCACGGTAAATCTGTGAGCTAACTAACGTTACAGAGCGGAACTGGAAAATGTGAGAGCTGACAGCAACTTCAGCGTTAACGAACGTCACGTACACTAAATACAGAAGACGTTACCTTCTGACAGTCACTCTGTGAACTGAGCCATCAAAAGATACCACCGTTCATTTAATGTTACACCAGCATAACATATAAACCTGTTAGCTAACAACTGTCCTGGTCCTTAGTCCGGAACACTAAGACTGTAACACAGTCAGATGTTATGGTGTTTCAGTGTCCCTGGAAACCTAGCTACCCGTAGATGAGTTCCACCCACCAGAAATAAACTTCCTGTACGACCACGACTTGTTCGACACGCAAACTTCAAAATAAAAGCGCAGAAGATAGTAAAATAGAAAACGCTATTTTCAACTACCTGAGCACATACAGCCTGCGCGAGATAAAAAATTAAGGGATGCTAAGGCTGAGAAAAGGCAACCAAAAGTGGTTAAATGTGTGAGTCCAATTGTAATTCCAATATTTGAAGTCCAGAAATATAATTCCAAGAAATTGTTTTACTGAAACGTGGCATCAGTCCAATGTAACGGACATTGGCATCTTTAAAATAATTAAAAACATAAGTTCGCAATCGTTCAGTGTAATGACATATTGTTTTCTAAGTTCATTAAGAACTGTACAGTATGCAGCATCTGCGTCTCCTACTTCATTCACAAAAACAGAATGACTGATTTTGAGTTTGATTTCCGTGATTTGTATCCTTTAGAACAAAAAATAGCAGCAGGGGACATTGAACAGTGAGTTTGCGTTCTTGTTGTCAAGTTGTATCTTTGAGTGTATGAGACAACAACACTTCCATCCTGAACAGCTAAAGCCGGAAGTGACGTTTTGAACTCGCCCGAGGACGTGCAGGTACCGACACAGACGGGAAGCCAGTGTGTCAACGTGTGGTCGGGGGTCGTGTTCCTGTGCGCTACAGAATCACTGAGCTGATCGTCATGATGCTGGAGAGGAGTAGGGTGATTCTAGTGGCGGATCTCTTCTTCAGCAGGAAACGTTCGTCTGAGGTGGAGGAGGAGAGGATTCACTGCTTCTGCTCCAGAGCATTCACACAGTGAGCCTCTCTTCACTTTAATGTCCAACATTAGTAGTACGGATAGGTGAAGCTGTGGAGTCGTTGGTCCACAGCAGCTCTTCCTGATTGTCTATGTTGTCTTTTTCTGTCCAGGGATCGGGAGCTGTATCGCTCTGATAACAGACTACTGTCTGACCTGGCAGACACTGCAGTCCAAGGTGTGTTATAGCATTTCATCACGTTTAACATTATGATTTCACTGGGAATGACTGAGGTCATTAACATTATTATCTAACAGGGAGGGTGACATCAACTGAAGCTGAGGGATGATTGTATTTGAAATTCATTTTTCCCTCCACCGACAGAGTCTGATGATGAAGGGGAGGAGGAAGAGGAGGCTGAGGAAGTGTTGGATGAAGAGGCTCAGCTGATGGCCAGCATGGGTCTGCCTCTGGCCTTTGTCAGCTCCTCTGACCAGAGGAGAGCAGTAAGTCCGACTTGCTGCTGGACAGTCCCTACAGGACTGTGTGTGTTGTGTTATGCTGTTTCACTTAACTTTATGAAATACTGAATTGAACGAAAATGTTTTGAGCAGTTGCTGCTGCTGAATGAGCGTGTTTTTGGTCATGTGACAGGGGAGGAGTTTGAACAGGAAGCCTGTCACATACTGGGCAGAACCAGCTGAAGAGGAGGAAGATGAAAAAGAGCCTCAGATCAAAGGTAATCCAATTCACTTATTATTCGAATGTACAAATATGTAAATAGAACAGGTTGTTAAGGCCAAGCAGGAGGGCTCATCCAAATGTGAAAGAACGGTAAACCAAGTAGCTTGATCAGATGCCTCATAGCTAGGCAGGTAGGCTCTAAACCTATGCAGTGATTACACTCCTTAGCCACTTATTAGGTACACCTATACAATCCAGTACAACAACTCTGCCACATATTCTCCCTTTATCAAGCTTAAATGGCCAGTTTTAGGTATAGATGATGGATGGATGGATGGATGACAGTGACAGCTCAAAACTGAACATTATTATCTTTATAAATGTAACATTTATGGTTGAGCTGTTGTATTGGATTGCATTAGATTTAACAGGTGTCCCTTAAAAAGTAGCCACTGAGTCTATGTGTCTATGCATCCAGTTGTGGCTTACTTCACACAGTAACAGTTTTGTCCATATCATAGAAAAAGTTTGGATCAAAGCAGGGCCTCTCCTGCTTTGAAACTTTGATGTGATGATTATTATATATAGTTATTATTATTATTATTATTATTATTGTTGCTGTTGTTGATGATGATGCTTTTTTGCTTTTGTGATGTCATTTGACACTGCCTTGTGATTTCTGATCCAGCTGAGAAGGAAGTGTGTGATCCACAGGAGGGAGGAACAGGAGGGATCCAAGATGCTGGCTGGGAAACCTACTGGGGTAAGAAGGAGAACATGATGATTCCAATAAACTAAAAATACTTTTACACTGTATCACTGTACACTGAAACCAGTGAAATTTGTAGTGTTCCCTCACTGGGCTACATAAATGTTTAGACATGTTTCTGGCATTGTTTGTAGATGTAACCATATAAAAGCAAATTTAATGCACAATGGAAATCGCATCAGCTAATACTCAGTACCCTCATATGGAGGGTTGACAAATACAGTCCCACATTCTGCATCATGAACAACTCGCAAAGGTTGCAGCAGCACAAGTCATGCAATCATGACAGTCAGCCTCTGCTTAAAGATGTTCTATTGGATTCAAGTCAGAGGACATACTTTGCTAGGTCATAGTTTTCTTTTTTTCTTTTTTGAAATCTCATGTATGATTTTTGTGGTGTGTTTGGGATCATTGTCATGTTGCAAGTCACCAGTTAACCTGCATGTGTTTGGACTGTGGGAGGAAGCTGGAGAACCTGGAGAGAACCCACACAGGCACAGGGAGAATATGTAAACTCTACACGAGTACGTGGTTCAAACCTGGATTGCTGCCAGGCAACAGTGCTAACCACCAAACCACTGTGTCGCCCTCTAATTGGAAATCACTGGTGTAATCACTTTTATTGCATTGAGGTTGTACTCTCTGGCCTGTATCTTCAATGTAGTCTATCTAACCTGTTTGTTTTTAATTATACATGAGATCAAATACCCAATGCTTGGACCTAAAGATAATACATTAGTTGTAGAATGACACAGTGTACAGGGTGTACTCAGTTTTGTTGTATATTGTATATATGGAACTTGGGTCACATGATACCAGGTGGCTATTCATGAGATTAAAAGGAGTCAGGACAAACCATTCAACATCTCATATATTAAATATTGCATCTCCATTTTTCTCCACTTCCTCCGGATCTCCTGAAGCTCATCAGGGTGAAGCTCTGCTGTGGAGCTGCTGGCTGGAGAAACATCCAGAGACTGAGCTGCTGTCTGCAGAAGATCCAGGGACAGTGACTGCTCCATGGGACAACCAGGAAACAAAGGCTGAGTGGGAGAAACATGCTGCAGACACCTACTACTTCTTTTGGGAGCAGTATTCATACTGGGCAGCACAGGGCTGGACCACTGACCTGGCAGCCTGTAATGGGAACACTGGTGGAGAAGCAGCAGCAGCAGCAGCAGGGGTGATGGACAGAGACGCAGAGACACACTCAGATGAATGGAAGGATGGACAGACTGAAGCTGAGAGCCAACAGAGAGAAGAAGCTAAGGCTCATCATGATGATGATGTTGAGGCTTTGAAAGATCTGTTTGGACAGAGCTGCAGATTGGAGGCAGGTGGGAGCTCTGTGACTGACTCACAGACACACAGACAGTGTGGGAGTGTGGCTGATATCAGAGAGCAGTCAGAGGGAGAGCTCTGTGGGTCCGATGATCCATCTGATGGTGGGAATGATCGCAAAAGATCTGCTGCATCCTCAGAGCAGAATGAAGGCCAACATACAGGTAATAACCTCTAACTGAAACACGTGTAAAACAAATACATTTATCTTTGCTGAGAAGAAGGTGAGAGAGGCGTTTCTGCTGATAATATATGCTTAGTCATTGATTTTTGTCGGAATATAAGATGTGTCATGATCCAGGGAGTGGTTCTGACTTTTAGAGCTCTGTCCAGGTGTTGAATAGCTGCAGTGTCTGGCTCATCAGTGGTGGTCAATGGGACTTCATAGATCAGCAGTGGCAAGATAAGTCTTGGCAGGATTCCATTCTGGTAGAATTTCTCAGGAAGTCCACACCACCGTGATAACCATGGTTTTGGCTCTTCACTGGTTACCTTTATTGCTGCAGTGTCCTTCAGGGTTCAGTTGAAGGTTTTACCCAGGCTCTTGACTGTGTTCTTTGCCATAGTTGGAAGCTGGACACCTTCCAAAGAGAAACTGTGCTGATCAGCCACTTCCTCAGGACTAGGGACCTGGATTTGCCTAGAAGCTCATTTTGACCCTTGAAAGTCCCATGAGGCACCACCTGTATCTTGGCACTGATGTTGTCATCACAGTCAGGACATCCATGAAGTCTCTGACTGCGGCCGGCTGGATGCCTGATCTGAACGGGGGGCCTCAAAATTCTGCCTCTGCCAACTTGACAAGCATGCTTATAACCAAAGCAAACAAGAACACAGATATTGTGCAGCCAGTGATGATTGCTTTCTCTATGCAGATGTTGATGCTTCGAGGACTCTCAGATTGAAACTGTTTAATGGTCCAGGGTTCAGTGCTGTCTCCACTAGCTTAATGTGAAATGGATCTGTAGGCATTTGCTCCTGCCTCACAGATCAGCTGAGTAACCACTCCTGTATGCTTAATGCAGTGTGACGCCCCCACCCCGCACTGCTATATCAACTGCTGTATCAACATATACATTCTTCATATGCATATTTATTTGCAAAATTTTGACATTTAATTTCACAATTTATCTGTTTGTATATATTATATTCTAGTTAAGTAATACTGTTTGTATTGTTTGAAAACGGTTTGACTGTTGATTTTTCTTACATGAATTTAGCTAATTTATTTCAGAGTTAATATCACATAGTGGGGTTACAGTAATAGTTATGGAATAATGCTAATTAATTTAATGTGTATTTGGTGTGAATTTGCTGGATGATGTCTTGTATGTTTGACTCAGATTCCCAGCAGGCTGCTGGTAGCCCTGACAAACAGCATGGCTCAAAGAATAAGATGTCAAGTAGAGAAGAAGATGATAATGATGATGATGACAAACTTCCCAGAGGAGGACATGCTAAAGTCAAACGCAGGTGAATCTGTACTGTATTTGTATTGTAACTCTGGGTTACCATCTTCTCTTCTGATCAGGTACAGGTTTGTGAAAATAAGATTTAATTTTAATATCCCATAAACTGTTGATTTCCTGCACATCTAAGTGCTTCAGTTTGTCCTTTCTTGCACTTGTTTCTTTATGGACATTTCCCTGTATTTTGTAGCAGGTAATATCAAGTGATGTGACAGACTCCTCTTTCCTCTCTCATTTCCTCATACAGTTTCTGTCTGATAGAGCCAGACTCGCTTAAACACCAAGTATGATAATAATGCTCAGTGTTTGGTCCAACAGGTCAAAAAAGGCAAGGCTGTGGTATCAGGTTGTGATTGTAACCAGGTTCCAAACATGGCCCTGGGCAAAATGTTCAAATTTTGTGAGTTTAAAAAAAATCTTGGCCCACTGGCATTCCTGGTATTTGCAAGAATTCCTTCACTACATTTCACAGAAATTAATGGTATGGCAATCATAACTTGAAAGAGACATGACATGTTGAAGTTACAGTACCTGATGTTTCTGCTATGATTTCAAATATTCATTAGATCCTTAAGTTTGAAGTCTTTCTGATTTACCGTCTCACAGGAAACGACAGAAATATTTGAAATGTTTGCAAACAAATAATATTTTTAAAAAATAGATATCCACAAGAAAACGTAATGTTTATCCTGTGGGCTTAAACTGCTAAAAGAACAAGAGATGTAGGTGTTTAAATAATAGTCATATTTCTATCTTGACCCAGTATTTTCTGTTTGTCTTCAGTCATGAGCTGGATGTGGAGGAGAGCCCACATCTGACACCTGAGGAAGCCTGGAGTAAACTCGGACTCAAACACAACCCAGAGCCCATGTAAGTCTGATCTGTTCATCCATTCTTCCCTACTTATATCAATGAAAGTAGGTTAAATATCAGAGTCGTCTCTCAGTATCACACAATACAGTTCAACAACAAAACAAACTATATCCTCGAGGCCAAGTCAGTTTTTATTCATAAGTTATTTGAAGTGTAACTCACTGCTTGGCCCTGGCCTTAAACTGAGCATTCAGTTAAATTAAATCCTCTCCAGAACAGTTTGAACAAACTGAACATTAGAACCATAGAGGGAGGATTTATTACATTATTATTATTATATTATTATCTCTGCAATCTTGATTAGAATTTTTCGGTAAGTAAACACATTCCCAGTTTTTCCTCTAGCACCATCAGGCTGAAGCACAGTTCACTGCTTGGCCTCTAGTGTTTTAAGTGTTTTAATTTGGGCTGCATTAGTTCTTAGTTAGGTGGACCTAATGGCAGCTGGATGTACTGTGTGTGTCGTGGTGTGTATGCATATTGGAGCAGTTGTTACACAGTAAATGTGTCTCGATAAGGTTGGATGACATTGTATTTGTGTCTGTGTTCCAGGTTCAACAGTGTGTTAAACTTTAAAGGCGGCACTGGTCAGAGGCATAAGAGGCAGTGGTGGACTAAGAGAGCGGTCCGCAGCATCAGTAAACACACAAGGTTCTTAGAAACAGAGGAAGACAACACACAGCCACACATCAGCACCTCCCTCCAAAAGGTACCATCTGTAAACTGTGGCAGGGTTTACTCTATCTTAAGAACGGGGACAGACAGAGGAGATCCTGATTGGATTTCTTGGAAGGGATTGATTGGTGGTACAGTAAACTGTGAATTAATTTGAGCTGACTCAGCTGAAGTTCAACTCACTGCTTGGCCTTTATTCTAGAATTTTCTTGCTTCAGCAGTCCAGTGAATAAAGTCTGCTCAGACTGATCCAGACTGATTTATTAAAGCCCACTTCAAACTCATTCTGGTGGAGTTTACCTGCAGTCCAGGTGCTGAGTGCACAGTTAGGGTGCTAATACAGTGTAAACCACAGAGCACATGTGTGCTAGTCTGGCCCTTGGAGCATGTTAAAAACTAAAATTGTTTTTTGATTCGTCTGTGCACAAGTAAACAGTATTCACTTTTGTGAAAGGAGGTATTTTTACATGAAAGATAATTACCAGAATGTTGATGCAGTAATTTTCATACGTACTTTGGCATGGCAGTTTCAAGATGCAAACAGAATATTCCAAACTTTATAACAAGAGCGAGAAAGTGACCCTATTTACATTTATGTTTTTATTTTCAGCCACATTAAAGCATTTGAACGCAAATCTGGCTTGTGTTGATATGTATGTGGAAAGCATGGCAGCTGGGAGATTAAACCACCCCCATGGATGATTAATGGCGCAGTAGAATGGACTGTAGATTTATTATTCTGAATGTTGCTTAAAGGACTAATTAAATGAAGATTATGTTTAATTCACAGGTCCAAGACTTCCTTAAAAAGAACCAGGGAGAGACACAGATCACTCCATGTGACCAGGGGGTGATGGGAGGAAGAAGTACACAGGAACGTCCATTTCTGGGAGAAGTGATGGGAGAGGAGGAGAAGAGAGAGAGGAAGGAGATGAAGAGTGCTGAGATTGGAAATAAAGAAGCTATGGCAGAAGAGAGCTCTAATTCTCTCACGTACAGTTTAGATAGAGACAGGAGGAAGGTCACTCAGCCCAACACCTCCTTCAGCTGTGCGACTGAGACTGGGGATAATGAGAGGGAGGAGGCACAGAAGCAGCCTGGTAGACAGTCAGCATATATAGAAATTCCTGACTTTCTCCAGTGTGATGCACCTGAAGATGACAGTGGTAAGCACAGACTTTTTCAGGTGATACTGATGGCATATTTATTAGTTTGTAGAAAGATAAGATAATCCTGAAAAAAAAAAAGGTGCAGTCTAATGAACAATAATAATGCAATAATAATGTGTGTGTAGAGATGGGTGTGAAAGATGGAAAGAAGCAAAAGAAGAATAAGAGTAAGCAAGGAAGGAAGCAGCAGATCCCAGCAGAAATGGCAGCTGAACCTGAGCTGGCTAAATACTGGGCGCAACGTTACAGACTCTTCTCTCGCTTTGATGAGGGGATCAGGCTGGACAGAGGTTAGTCTGCATTTCACATGCACATCTATAAATTTATTTCATCCCCATCAACACCAAATGAAACATATTAAAGGATGAAGGACTGACAGCAAACATTGAACTAATATTCCATTTTACTTTAAGTCACATCCAGTTACAGTCACATACTCCAAAGAGGGTTAAAAGATAGATTTTCAGGTTCATTTTGATGCAATACTTTCATGCCCATAGGTCACTGTAATCGTTCCTCTTGTCCATACTGGTTTCAAAGACATGTAAAACAGTTTTCTTGTTTGAGTTTTACTGTGTGGGCATAACCTAGCATTGCCAAACTGCTCTCCCTCTCAGCTCATTTTCAGTTTCACGGAGCATTTGGTCGCAGACCAAAATTGATAGACCAACAACATCAGAGCTGAGAAAAGTGTGAGGTGGCACACTGACAGCAAGATGTAAATAGACTACTGTACACACAGTACAGTGCAGTGCACTGCTTTTAGCTCAACATAACAAATGTATGACATGACTTGATTTAGTAGCCACCACTTACAGTTTGTATGTGAGGTGAATGTAAGGTGAACACCATGGACAGTGATTCCCAATTTGGTCACTTCCCAAATTCTGTTGGTAGTACAGCAGCCACATCTATCTAGTCAAGAAATACTGTGAGTGCAGCTGTTTGTTATTCTTATATGTTTAATGCTATCGTGATGGCAGATTCAACAGACACCTCCACATCAGCGGCAGCCATCTTGGTTGTTAATGAAAGCTTCAGCAGCGCTCCCCTCGTCAGTCATCGTGTCAGACCTGCCTCATGGTAATCAGTCTGAACAGGAGAGGGAGATTATAATCAGGAGCTGTTTGCTTGAACATGACTGTTCTGGTTTCCACATTAGTGTGGGCATAGCGTGATTTAGAGGTACATATTGCATATGATTTGAAAAATGTGTGAGTTCTATGGTTGTAGTCTTAGCTGTCTATAAATCATGCTGTTAAAAGCAGAAAATGTTTTGACTGAGAAACATGTGCTTCCAGTCTTCACTAGTTTCTGTCATTAGCTCAGGTGCCCAGACAACCCTCTGGGTCTGAGCTGTGTAAGCAGCACTGAAATTTAACAGCACACAACAAAAAAACAGGGAAGAGACACAGATGACTGTAACTGACTGTGACAGAGCATCCACATTGGTCATTTAGTATGGTTGGCTTGTTTTAGTTCATCAGACCCATACTGAGGAGAACTGAGAAATGCATTGTGCTGATTTTGAAGAGATTTGGGGTTTGGAGGCATTATTGGATGCTCAAACAAAGTCAGAGCTTTCTCCCACCCTCATAGGTTTGTGATGATGCCACCCTCAGCCAATGTGATAAGGCAGGAAATTCTTCAACACACAGCATTTCTCAGACTCTGTCTCTCACACACACATCACTAACAGCTTTCTGTTTTTCAGAGGGCTGGTTCTCTGTGACACCAGAGAGGATTGCTGAACATATCGCCCTCAGACTGGGGCACAGCTTCTGTGACAGTCAGCTGGTCATAGACGCCTTCTGTGGTGTGGGAGGAAACGCCATCCAGTTCGCCCTCACTGGACAGAGAGGTAAACCAAGTGTCTGCTCTTGCACCTCTGTTCACCGCTATTGCTTTTTGATGCCATTGATGAAACTTTTTCAGTTTGTCTGGTAGAGACTTCTACAACAGTTTAGGGAAATAGAGTTGGTCTTACACTTAAGACAAGACCTGGGCTTAGGGTTTGAGGTCAGAAGTACTTGCCCTGAATAATAAACCAAGTGGATCAGTTTTTTCCATATGTGAGTCACTGATTTTAATTTGGATGTCGTTGTTTCTTTCTCTTGTTTAAATGTTAGTACAGACTATCTGTGGCAGTGCAGAGCTCCTGTTAACATACATTAGGCACCAAAATTATATTATCAGCTGATTCAATTTTATTACAGCTACATCTGAAAGTATATATATATCTTAAGTAATCAGATTATTCCAATAATCTCAGTGATTTGTATTAAAAGCAACTAATAGTATTTCAGAATTATTTTAAGATAGAAATTGTCTACCTTTTGAAATGTTCCTAAGATTAAAAAACTACAACAACTTTGCTGATCAACAGCAAGCTCTGCACCCACAAGTGGTAATAAATTTTGGCTCCAAGTCTGAGCGGTTACAATGGAGAAAGCCTATCAATCTCTTGACTGGTGTTCCAGTGGCATAGGCCCACTCACTGAACTGAAACACAGCAGAACAGTTTATATTCCTCATAATTCCAGGCTTCCAGACCCGGAGGTGCTATCGCTATAACAAACACACCAGTTTGAATCCTTAAAAGTCTGATCACACAGTACTCGTTCAGTCACAGTATGTCATGTAATCAACCATGAATAACAGATGAAAAGTATCAGGTTAAAATGGCCGTACTGTAAACCCGCAGGAATACAATTCACTGTTACTATTCAGGTTGGGAGCAAAAAGCTGGAGAATGAGGTAGTTTTCCAAAATATTTTCCATCATTTTTTTAAACCTCTGTTGTTTCTAATTGACCATGCTCTCTATCATGCCGCTGCATCTGAATAAACAAAATATAATAAATATTTCAGATAGACATTTGTGGCGATCCCTTTGGGTTGGGCTCAGAATGCTTCAGTAGACCTATTCCTCATTACATACTGACAAAATGTGCCAAGACTTATGATGAATGGAAAAATGGTTCACCAGTTATGGCCAATTTTCACTAAGCTCCACCCCTTGCAAAGGTGGCCATGGTTTTTCCAACTTATCTTGCTAATTTATAACAGAAATGACTATTTCTATCCCCTAAGGCTGTAGGCTACATGGTGAAGCATATTCATAGATCCAGAATTTCTCAATGAGGAAGTAAGTGAGGATGTGCTCTCAGCTTTTTTTCAACTTTAATGTTGGAACCATGATAAACAAATATTAATCATAGCAGAGTATTTTCCATACTTTACATACTTTTTGTTTTAACCTTGACTATCCAGTGAGTCCTAACAGAAGACTGTAATAGTAACTCTACCTGTACTGTATAGTAAGTCTACAGCATTACACTTTCACTTTCTCATTCTCTTACTATGTTCCTGTTGTGTGTTGTACTTTCAGTTCTGGCCATTGATATCGACCCGGTGCGATTGAACTTGGCGCGGCACAATGCTACGGTTTATGGCGTGGCCGATCGTATTGAGTTCCTGCAAGGGGACTTCCTTCAGCTGGCACCCCGTCTCCGTGGCGATGTGGTCTTCCTGTCACCACCATGGGGAGGACCAGACTACCTGACTGCTGAGGTGTTTGACATCAGGACCATGATGGAGCCTGATGGATATCCTTTACTGCAGAAGCAGTGGTGCTGTTACACACAACAAAGGTCCTTGGCCAAATTTGAACCAGGCTTGTTACAGTTATCTATATAGCATGTGTTAAAGGTATAGATGGACATTTTAGAAAATACCATGTCTAAAGCTCACTTGAGTGGTTTTTATTTTTATTTATAACATAGCCCAGATAATCCACCATAAAAAGACAAATTGTCAGTTGTTGTTAGAGGTGGGGGAAAAAATCTATTCTTAGATGCATCCCAGTTCAGATGTGGACATTTAGCTTTGCTAAAAAATGACATGGAAACACTGATTTATTTTTGCACAGTGAAGAAAGAGAACAGCACTTAATGTACACAGCGAGAGTAACATGTATTTGTTGGCTGCTCTGATACTCTCAGCTCAGGTGTCAGGTGACTTAGATTCACCCATCGCAGGAATGCACACAGCTAAAGAGGAAAATACTGGTGTTACTGCAAGTTAGAACGACTGACAGTGGCAGCACTATGGAAGGAGAAACTTGAGGTGTGGCAGGATTTCATAAGTGAGCTGTGAGCAAGTCATCAACTTATAGTGTTTCCACTGCATACATTTTGCAGTGGCGGTCTGCCGTGGGAAAATTATTGTCAACGCTGCAAAGTTATGAAGTGGTGACAACGGTGATACCTGGTCAAGGCGAGAGGGAGAGAGAGAAAAGAGAAAAGGACAGAGAGGGGTAGATTTAACTAACTAAGGCTAAGTTAGATTTGTAATAACTCTCCTGGCACAAACCCCAAATCCAGTAAAGTTGTTATTGGCCGTGTCTGTCTCTACCATAGGGGTGTTGCTAGGCATAAAACTCTACTGAGGCGCAGGCCCCCCACCACAAACACCCCCCAAACTGTGCTCGCGCATGACACATGAGGAAGCTGTGTGCATTGTAGTTTACCTGCTGCTCAAACACAGTGATGCACTGACGTACAGAATGTGCGCATGGGCTAAAGCTTCTATTTGGAGTTAATACTCTTGGTACATGTTGGAGTAGAAATACATCTATTCTTTTTCTGTTGGTGTGCCGTAATTATCTAAATTTATGCATGTAGAGATTCCCACCTCTAGTTGTTATATATGGATTAAACAAGTCAGATGTAATGTGGTGATAGGTGGATTTTATAACCTTTGGACAAAAGCTAGCTGTTTCCAGTCTTTAGGCTGAGCTAAGCTAACCTGGCTGTAGCTTCATATTTACTGCACAGAGTGATATGTAGTGGTATAAATAAGCATATCTTGCAAAATGTCAAACTACTCTTTTAACCACCAAGGTGCCCCAAGAAATGATTATTATTATACAGTTGTTATTTGACTGTATAATGATCTTTATTGTACAATGGGCAGTAAATTGTTCTGTAACATCCGTACAGTGTAAAGTAATCCGATTTGATAGCTCTGAAAAAAATGTTACTACTTTGAACTTGATACTGAATATTGAATATTATTAGATTTTCTTGATACTGTGTCAGCAAAGTGTTTTTGATGTTGTAGTTTGTGGTGTCTATAATGGAATGTTATATAATAAGGTGTTTGTGGTATTTCCTTGGTTAGTTAGTTAGGAACTTTATTGTCCACAATGTAGAAAATTGTCTGACAAACGAGCATAGACATAGCGTCAGTAAACAGCAAGATGGGCTTACTAGGCATAAAAAACAATAAGAAGCTATACTGAATATTCTTCCTTCCTTCACTAGTGACTTTCTGTGTCAGTGGTCTTATTTGCCTGTAACTCCTTGTTGAGCATAAAAGCTAAAAGTACAGAGGGTGGGAGGGATCACTCAGGATTCCTGCCCCCTGAAAATCTTGTTTTTGCTGACCTGTGGAGGTTTAACTTTTAACTTTGTTGCTATAATGTAAAAGTGCCCAGTGTGACATCACTGTTGGCTGTGGTTACAGGTGAGGCTGAGGCTGAGGGTGAACCCTTTTTGGACTCAGCTGTCCTGTAACAATGTCCACAGGAAAAACTGGCAGCTCTAAACACACGAAATATAAACATGTAATTCTACATTGCAGCTTGAAATAGTAATGTTTATTAGAAATGGATTGTGTTTATATAAAAGTTCAGGTTTCATCCTTAACACTAGCCACATTTGAGATTTTTCGCCTGGCCAAACTGATATCAAACAACATAGTGTACTTCTTGCCTCGTAATGCTGACATGGATCAGGTGTGTATGATCATTATGTTTCTGTGTTGGTACATGAAGGTTGAACAGGCCATTAATTGTTGCTGACATCATTTACTGTGTAATATATATCTGCTTGCTTGCAAAGAGCACACAAGTGTTTTACAATAGTTTCATGTGTCACATTTCATTCCATAAACCAATTTGGACTGACTGGTGTGACATGTGTCTGTTAATATATCATCTCCCCATCCATCTCTCCACAGGTAGCCTCTCTGGCTGGTCCAGGAGGGAAGGTAGAAGTAGAGCAGAACTTCCTCAACAACAAGCTGAAAACAGTGACCGCTTACTTTGGCAGCTTGATAAAACCAGACAGCTAGTGACCCTGTTTCCTGGACCTGTGAAGATTTCTTCCTGCACATAGGGAATGGAGCAAAAATCCATTTCTACTCTATTTCTCTCTTTCTACCAGGGCCTGTTACCTTTTCACCAGGGATTCATTCAAGCACTAAAATGCACAACAGCTTGACTTACTTTCTTATACTTCAGACTGAATGTGATGATCAGAAGACTACTCTGTATGTCTGATTGATTCATTCTGATGAATGCAGGTGGTTTATAAATCCCTCAGATTAAGTTAGCACTGCAGTTTTACAACTATCTATATGTTATGATTTTTTTAATTGTACATTAGAACCAATAAATGTTTTTCAGAATGTTGTGTTGTTTGTTCTCATCTTCATTGTTGATAGGAAAACATGCCATTGCACTAGTTTCAGTTTTGGTCTCAGGTTAACCTAAATAACAACAGAAAGAAGTTGGATCACATGATGAAAAGCTGTATGACTTCACATTGTAATTATACTGAAGCTGGATTGCAATGAGATTACATGAATTGAATGGAATTAATGCAGTTACATGAGATTTGCCATTGCAACATAGTTCATAGGAATTTGGTTTGGTTGAACCCCATCATTTGCTGTCGGGAGACCATTTCCCTCTTTTGTGCACTGTGAGCAATCTAACTGTGTGAATAAGAGGTTTTCCCAGCGTTTTGAGGCTTATTCAGCTCAGAATGGCTTAATACTGTATTATCTGACCAGGACAAGACAAACTAAGAACTCAGCCACACGGACATGAAAGTTTCTCAATGTATAATATTCATAAACATTCATTATGGTTGAAAACCATCAGTTCCCAACGTGACACCTTTTTCCTTCAGTGTGCCCTGTGAACTAGGCGAGTGTGAGATATTGAGCTTGTCGCTGCTTTTTGTCCCTTAATCAGCTCAGAATGGCCGAATACTGTGTTCTTTGATGAGGAGAAGAGAAAGTGAAATCTCAGTCACACTATTATGAAAGTTTCTCAATTTTCAATGTTTATTGACATTAATTTCCTCATTACTGGACTGTATTGTCTTCTCTCAGTGTGTAAATAAATCCACTCACTGTCTCAGCCACACTTTTGATCTTGGTTTAGCCTATGGTATTAATATTGAACATGTAATAGTCTTCCCACAGAATCCCATTCTATCAGACCACACAAATATCATGTAGGCTTGAAAGAGTGTGGCATTCCACCAAACTGGAAGAATTCCGCTTAGCCTGGCAAGATAGTCTCAAAGAATTAAATGTAATGCAAGAGGCACCTATTACTCATCATTAATAGAGGATAATAAGAACAACCCCAGGTTTCTCTTCAGCACTGTAGCCAGGCTGACAGAGTCACAGCTCTATAGGATCCACGCATCCCTATAACCCTCAGCAGCAATGATTTTATGAACTTCTTTAATGATAAAATTTCCACCATTAGAGACAAAATTAATTACATCCTGCCTTCAACCAGCACTGATTTGTGTCGAAACACAGGATCCATAGACTCAACTGCAAAACCTAACCTTGACTCCTTTTCTCCCATCGACCTCCCCCAGCTCACATCAATTATTTCAGCATTTAAACCTTCAACTTGTCTCCTAGACCCCATCCCAACTAGGCTGCTTAAGGAAGCTCTGCCCTTAATTTGCAGTCGTGTATTAGATATGTTTGGTAACAGGTTATGTTCCGTAGTCGTACAAAGTATTTGTAATCAAACCTCTTCTAAAAAAGCCCACTCTAGATCCATACATATGAGCCAATTACAGACCAATATCTAACCTCCCCTTTCTTTCCAAAATCCTAGAGAAAGCAGTTGCAAAACAGTTGTGTGACTTTCTACAGGATAATAGTTTATTTGAGGTTTTTCAGTCAGGATTTAGGTTGTATCACAGCACAGAGACAGCACTTGTAAAAGTTACAAACGACCTCCTGATTGCATCAGACAACGGACTTGTTTCTGTACTTGTCTTGTTAGATCTCAGTGCTGCTTCTGATACGATTGACCATCACATCCTTTTACAGAGACTGGAGCACTTTATTGGTATTAAAGGAACTGCACTAAACTGGTTTAAGTCCTATCTATCTGATAGGCTTCAGTTTGTACATGTTAACAACTACTCCTCCATATACACAAAAGTTAGACATGGAGTTCCACAAGGGTCAGTGCTTGGTCCAATCCTCTTCACTCTGTATATGCTTCCCTTGGGCAATATTATCAGGAAACACTCTATAAATTTCCATTGTTATGCAGATGATACACAGCTTTATCTGTCAATGAAGCCTGTCAGCTAGCCAAACTCCAGGCTTGTCTTAGGGACATTAAAACTTGGATGACATGCAATTTTTTTTTACTACTGAACTAAACTGAATAAAACTGAAGCCATTGTACTTGGTCCTGAATACGCCAGAAATACATTTTCTAATGATGTAGTTCCATTAGACGGCATTGTCCTGGCTCCCAGCTCCACTGTAAAGAATCTGGGAGTCATCTTTGATCAGGATATGTCCTTTAACTCACACATAAAACAAACTTCTAGGACTGCCTTCTTTCACCTGCATAATATCACCAAAAATTAGACATTTTCTGTCTCAAAAAGATGCAGAAAAACTAGTCCATGCATTTGTTACTTCCAGGCTGGACTACTGTAATTCATTATTATCAGGCTGCCCCAACAAGTCTCTAAAGACTCTGCAGCTGATTCAAAATGCTGCAGCACGATTACTGACAGGAACTAGGAAAAGAGACCATATTTCTCCTGTGTTAGCCTCTCTACATTGGCTCCCAGTCAAATCCAGAGTAGAATTCAAAATCCTCCTCCTCACTTACAAAGCCCTTAATGGTCAGGCTCCATCTTACCTTAAAGATCTCATCTTTAAGAGTAGGCTTAAAACTTTCCTCTTTGATAAAGCTTATAGTTAGGGTTGGCTCAGGCTTGAACCATCCCTTAGTTGTGCTGCTATAGGCCTAGACTGCCAGGAGATCTCCCATGATGCAATGAGCTTCTTTCTCTCTCTCTCTCTCTCTCTCTCTCTCCACCGTATGGATTGATATCCCATAAATTCCCTTTCTTTCTTCCCTTTCCTATAGCATTGTGCTCTTCTGTCTCTCTCTCCTCTTCTGTCTCTTTCTGCAGGTATTTCTTGCTCTGGAGCTGTAGAGTCTGACCTGTGATGTCGCTATTCTATACCAACCCTCTCATGTTTTTCATTGCCACTGTCTCCTAGTGCTGCTCATGGTGGGATTTGTTGGGTCTCTCTCTGTAAATACCTATTTTAAAGAGTACGGTCTAGACCTGCTCTATATGAAAAGTGCCTTGAGATGACTTTTGTTGTGATATGTAGGTGCTATATAAATAAAACTGTACTGAGGCCAGTGTGTCTAAATCAGCTTTTTGTTGCTTTTTGGTGTTTAATCAGCTCAGAATGGCCAAATGCTGCGTGCTGTGACAAGGAGAGGAGAAACTGAAATCTCAGCCACACGGACATGAACGTTTCTTAATATCTAATATTTCTATTTCTAATCGACTCTAACATTCATGTTAAATTCAAAAATGCATGTTCATGAGATTCATGAGATTTCAATTTTTTTTCTCTCCTTTTCAGAGGACACAGCGTTTGTTCATTCTGAGCTTATTAAGCGTCCAAAAGCAGCAAAAAGTGGATTTTGTTAGAGCACCCACAGAAGGCAAAAGGTTTCCCCTTGGCCACTGAGTGTTTTCATACATCCTGAATGTTTATAAAGATTAGAAATTGACAAACATTCACGTTAGAGTGGCTGAGATTTCAGTTTCTCCTCTCTTTCACTCAGGACACAGCATTTGTTCATTCTGCACTGGCAGAGAGAGAGAGAGCAGGAAGACAGCCAGCTCTCTAGCCAGAGGGGTTTAGGCACACAGAGGGAGAATACTGCTGACAGAGAGACAGCATTAGAGAGAGAGGGAATGATACAGAGTGAACTGGCTTTACACTCTCTGAACAGCCACTGCTTTGCTCACTGATCGCTGCTGTAAACACAGGATCACTTCTGTGGCATACAGATGTCGTGGTTTGTCAGGGACAAAGGAACAAAATAAAAGGAAAGATAGACACGAGACTGGAGAACAACATTGTGTAGTGTGAGGCAGAAAAAGGGAAGATCACAATAGATTTAGACAGTAGAAAAGATACAACCTAACAAAGACATCATCGAAACATTTCAGAGGAACGTCCAGATACCAAGAAAGGAAGGAGACAGCTGCAAAGACAAAAACTCTGTGTTCCAAAAACCAACAGGAAGAGGACAGTTGGAAACCGACAGACAAAATAATTCCATCTTCGACTCTCCTCACATGTAAATGAGAAGAGCAAATAAGAGATAGAGGAGAGACAGGCAAGAAACAAAAGGGACAGCAGGAGGAGAAAGACACCCAAAAAGAAGAAAGTAAAGGCAAGAACTACAAGAGGGACCCTGGAGTATCTAACCAGTGCTTGGCTCAGCCCAGCAGGGAAGATGTCCAAGTCCTCCCATCTGGGCAGACCCAGATCGGGGGGGTCTAAGAGCCCCAGCTTGAGGAAGGAGCTGCAGGGTAATCGCTCATGCATGTTGCGGATTGGAGAGAGGCTGATGAGGGCAGGCAGTGAGGGGAACCTGGTCCTGAGACCCATTCCAGCCCAGAGCCAGAGCCATGCTTCTTCAGCTGAATCAGGGCAAAGATCGAATGAGCAGACATCACCTCCAGCCCTGGAGAATAAAGCCACTGAGGATACAGGAAATAACTCCAGTAAAGGTAAGGAGCCTCTCTCCAGCATAGTTAACCTAACATAATACTCAAATAATGGATCACAACATTAGTCAAGACATTGTACCGTAATATTGCATTGCTGCAGTCAGAAGATGGACTTTTGTGTCTTTTCTACATCTTGTGAAAATTGGTAAACACTAATTTAGCCACATTATAGCCCACATCTATCTGTTTCATCTGAATATATCCCTGAATTGTTGGTGATATACTGTATCTGTAATGTCTTTGATCCCATTCAGAAAGCTTCTTGCTGTATTTCAGTGGCTGTCAGTTCCCCAGAAGACTTTCACCAAACCTGTTATAGCTATATAAAGACTAAGATGTTATTTTGTCAGTGAGCATTTGTTGTGTCACAAACATTTGAACAGTCCCTCTTAATTCCCAGTATCCTTAAGGTAGAATTTAATTTTCAACCAGTGGAGGAACATTCTGTTTCATTCTGATATGCTTCAGAGACACTGCTAAATAGGATATTTATTATATATATGAAATTATATAGTATGTTCAAAGAGCTCCATGAAACAATGACATGTTTATATGTTTAAGGTCTGTATGATATGCCGTGAACGCAGCATAAGTTAAATGACATCTCTGGGTCATTTAAAGTCATGGCTTTGATCATCTGCCTCAGTATTTTATTTTATGCATTTATTCAACATTCAAATGCTCAAACTGGGGAGATGCTGTAAATATGATGAAATCTTGGACCTGTGTGTTTCATCATGTATGTTCCAAACAAAAGCACAGAGAGAGAGAGATATCTGCACATGAAGTGCAGGACAGATGCACTGCCATTCACTGCCACTCTTCAACCTTCAATTTGACTGTATACACAAACCCCTGTTACATTACTGCATTGTACGTACAAACACGAATACATAGATTTCTTCACATCTAGGCCACACTGAATGTGGGGAGCAATGTTATAAACCAAATTTATCCCAGATATGTCAGAAGTGCATGTCAATGGATAAGTAATAAGAAATGCCAGCACACTCTGGCTACTAGAGAGGACTAAGTCTCTAAGTTTGCAAGTTTATTTTTACATCATTCCTTTTCAAGGTCTTGTGCTCCCTAACCAAAGAAACACTGTGAAATATACAGTAGCAGTTCATGTTTTAGCTGTGTTATTTACAGGAAAAAATCCTGCTTTTCTTGATGCAGTCAGTTTTTTTTTTTTTTCAGACCAAGCTTCTATTAGTCAAAGTGCCTAAAGCAATGTATGTGTGTGTGTGTGTGTGTGTGTGTGTGTGTGTGTGTGTGTAACAGAGAGAAAGAGTGTACAGTGGGCTATTATTCTCTTTCAGAGGACATTTCTGTAACTTGTTATAATGAGGCAACATGACTAAGTTTTGCAAGTCAAACAAAGAGTCCAAAAAACTATTAAAAATACAGGGTTAGGGTTTTAGAAAAACACTGCAGTTTCCATCCCCCACCACATCACCATTGAATCACAGTTCATTTCAATGATGAGGGATAAAAAGTTCTTTTGTCAAGTCAAAAAGTATCTGTGCTCCAGTCAGTGTACATGCCTCTGTTCTGGGAAAAAGAGACCTCATTATTTTCATCCATGGCACGCCACTGTTTGTCAGTGAAAGGGAAGGCAGGAGAGTAATGAAAACTTGTCAGTATTGTTTCATTGTTAGAAGTCGATGTCAAAGGTTACTTAATGTCCTAGATAGAGTAACATAACTGAAAAATGTGATGGTTTCATCACAACTTTTGTCATCCTCAAGATTGTTTGGTTTCTTCCTTTTGAAGACATTTATACACAAAAATGCACATGAATTCTATGAAGACTGACTTCAAAACAAGATGTCACGTTATCCAACCACATCTTAAGACAAGAGTATTTTGCTAGTTCTGAATAAGGGCACTCTGAGGCAGTCTTAGGTAACAATCTCAGATGCACTGTTAACAGAGAGTAGCTGTGGATAGAAATAATCAGCAGATGGCAGTAACCAGCAAGCCTGGCAGACATATCTGTTCCTTTGAACACAACAATACTGTGGTGTACAGCAAGAAGCAAATTATCATTCAGATCAAACAAGATGGAAGAAGAGATGATCTTCTACACTTTCAGACAGCCTCTCATCAAAAGCTGTGAAGTGTTGACCTCAATTATTCACATGAATGAAATAATACTGGTGTTTTGACTTGTGTTCTTATATGGTCAAATTGCAATGACAAACAAAGGGACAAATGAGACACAAATTTGTCCACTATGTAAGATTTCCCCTGGTCAGTGGTTACAGTTTTTTCTGTCCTGTCATACATTCCTGAGCAGGGAGCTGAAGTATCCATATTTCCTAGTCCCTGTGGATTTACAGCCCACTGCTGATTAGTCATGTTCCCTTTCATATCATTACATTCACCTCTTTGACTAAAGCGAAGCTAATGTTTCTGTGTTGTTTACTTCAAAAGCTGGAGGGAAGAGGATGAGAGGAAGTAAAAGATGGCAAGTGAGAGGCAGAGGGAGAAAAAGGCAAACAGCATGATGGCAAATAAAGTGTAAAGTGCTTTTACAAACCTGCCATGAGCAGAAAGTGGGCTTACTAGGGACAAAAAGAAAACCTGACTTGCTTTCAGTGAAACCAACACAGAGTTGTCTATAACAGCACTAAATAGATACTGCCATAAAATGCTGTGAAATAATGTCAATATTTTCCATAGAATATTAACATTGTAGTTCACTTGAAGAGTCCTTTGACTATGCAGCTAAACTACATCCACCTCTGGTTTACAGCCACACTAAACAGGATTGGTATTTGGAAATGGAACCATGTCACTGTCTCCTGTATGGAGACCTCACAATGAAGCAAGGTTTACATGGGAGCTTGAAAGTTACAGATACAGTGGCTTCAGAAAGTATTCAGACCCCTTTACATTTGTGCACTTAATTGTGTTCTAGATTGAACTGTAAATGACTTAAATTGACATACCATAATAGCAAAGGAACAGGATAAAGTCAAAAATTGTAATCTCTCATTTACAAAAGTATTCAGACCCTTTTGTTTCATTATTTTAAAATTAAATCTACAACACAAAAAAAGTGTACAAAAAGTGACAGTGTGAATACTTTATGAAGTCAGTATGCATTCTTTGTGTGTACACATACAGACAAATTAAATTAACAGAGAAACCTAAATAAATGAGTGACGAAACATAACAAATGCAGATGCTTCCTCACAGTAGCACTGAATGGTGCAATTAAGCAGTTAACATCCAGTCATGCTCTGTGTCATTTAGAAAAATGTAACCTTCCTGACCAGAGACAAAAACATTCTGGACCAAGTGTACACAAACATCGCAGCAGCATACAAAGCTGTACCATCCCCACACTTCAGCTCATCAGATCGCATCTCTGTGATAATGCAGCGATCTTATAAACCTGTAGTCAGCAGAACCCAACCAGTTGTAAGGACTGTGCAGGTATGGAGTGAGGGGGCTCACTGTTTTTTGGAGTACAGATTGGAACGTTCAGGGATCTCACATGGGGGAGCACACCTCTGCTGTCCTGGACTACATCAACTTTTGCACTGAGGCTGTACTGACCACCAAAACCATTAGGGTGTTCCCAAATCAGAAACCCTGGTTGGACAACAATGTCAGATCTTAGTTTCATGTGAGAGATGCTGCCTTTAAATCAGGAGACATGCTGGCCTACAGTGCTGCCTTGAAGGGACCTGAAAAAAGGCATCGGAGAGGCCAAGAGCAGATATGAGCAGCACATGGAGGGACAATTTGAGAACAATGACCCTCGGAGCATGTGGAGGGGAATTAAAACCCTGACCAACTATAAAAGCAACACCACACAGGTCAGTCAGGACAGGGACCTCCCTAACAACCTGAACTGGCTCTTTGTTCACTTCAATAAACAGCACTGTGGAGGGAGAACTGAAAATACCCCACCTGAGGAGGAGTAGACACTCATCCTCCAGCACTAGGGTCCACCCTAAGACCACCAAAGTGGCTGGACCAGATGGGGTGTACACTGAAGACCTCTGGCCATCGGCTGGTGGGGGTTTTCACTAATATCTTTAACCTCCCTCCAACAAGCTGCACCCATGTGCCTTAAAGCCACCACCATCTTCCCCGTGCCCAAAAAGTCAACTGTCACCACCCTTAAAGACTACTGCCCAGTTGCACTCACCCCAGTGATCATGAAGGACCTCAGAGAGGATCATATTGTCCCACATCAAAGACACCATGCAGACCTGGACAGTCACCAGTTTGCTTACTGAGCAAACAGATCCACAGAGAACGTGGTCTCCATCGACACTTCACACAGCCCTGTCTCACTCAGAGCATCCCCCATAAAATGGTTGTAAAACTCATAAACCTGGGACCCTCCACCTCACTCTGTTCATGGATTATGGGCTGAGTACTCAGCCCTGCCCTCTTCATCCTCTTCACCCAGGGCTGAGTCCCCCTCAACTCCTCCAACACCATAGTGAAGTTTGTGGATGACACCACTGTGGTGGTTCCCATTGGTGACAATAATCAGACCTACTACAGACAGCAGTTCCAACATCTGGCCAAGTGGTGTGCAGACAGCAACCTGGTCCTGAACACCACCAGAACAAAGGAGGTCAAGTAGGACCACACAGTCCCCACAGGACCATACAGTCCCCACTGTACATCAGTGGAGAAGATGTAGAAAGAGCAGGCTCCATCAAGTTCCTGGGTATTCACATCAACCTCAAAAAGACACTGAACACCTCCAGCCTGGTGAAGAGAACTCAGCAGAAGCTCTTCTTCCTGTGGAAGCTGAAGCAGGCTGGTCTCCCCCACCACTACTCATAAACTAACTCACGATAGAGATCATTTTCTGTCAGTGCCAGATCCATCAGCACAGACAAAACCTACCCCTACCATCAGGGAAGAGATACTGTGCTCTAAAAACCTGGACTACCAGGCTGAGGAACAGTTTCTTCCTCAGAGCTATAGCCTCTATCACCCCCCTTCTTCAACCCCCCCCAAAACAGATAACTGACACCAATTTGAAGGACTCTCTGTTCTGCTTTGTGTAATAATTGTTACTCTCGGCTATGCAATATTTGTTACTCTGGTTGTGCAATATCTGTCATTATTCTACCTCCTTGTATTCATTATGGTCTTTATTGTCAGCCTTATTATTTATTGTTTGTCCTTATTTATTGTTTTATTTATTTTATTTTCATTTTATTTATTTATTGTTTTTATCTTGTGTTGGTTTGTACTTTTTAAAATTTTGTTGCCACAGGAGTGTCAAATTTTTTTGTAGGTACTCCAATGACAATAAAGCTTCCTTATATCCTTGAAAATTCTGAGCAAATCCATGTATCATTCGTTCATTTGTTTTTCAAAATTAAACCAAAACTAAAAAAAACAAAATAATGACTTTTTTTCAATATTTGTTTCCAGAATCAAAATGAAAAACAGATAACTACTTGTTTTTCCGGTTTCTGACTTTGTGCACAAATGGAAAATGGAAAAAACGGGCGGATTTGGGCATTCTATCGAATTTGGATATTTTGATTTGATGCAAGGCGTGTGACCTGGAAGTGAACTTTGACCTTACTCGCAGGATGAAGGCAATTGATAAGGTAAGTGTTCACATAGACAAATTCCTTTCATATGCATTGTTTTATTGGATTGTTTTGTTATAACACTGAAGTGCGTAGAAATCTGATGTGTGTGTGGCAGGTCCTGTCAGACAAACATTTCATCTAAAGTACCCAGCATCGCTAGTTGATTTAGCTAATGACACTGTGTGGCCTAATTATTACAGTTACACTGTGAGGGATTGAATTAGAGCAATAATGAGTAAGGCTACATCATAACATTAGTAGTTACTAGACAAGTTTATTTACACAACAATAATACACAGTGTTGATGATAAAACTGAATGATTGAAGGCTGAAGACAGAGTGATACAGAATATTAGAACACAAAAAACCAACATGATGATTTTTTTTTTTTTTTCTTGTTCTTCTGTAGCTTTACAGGTAAAGTGTTTATTTTATGGACTTAGTCCTACCTGTAGGGGCCAGGGTTCAGAATCTGACTCATAGTCCTTTGGTGCATGTCTACCCCTCTCTTTCCCCTTTTTATGTCTGTCTGTCTCTGTCATATCAAAATAAAGAAAAAAGGGGGGGCAATGGGACAATTTAGGACTACTGATTAGGTGAAAAAGTGATGATTACCACTGAATGGGTGATGTGATGCTGTCAGTTTTCAAGCAGACGAGACCACCAAATCACGACTGTCTACTCATACCTGTAAGACCAACTTTTTCTGATTTGGGGTTGTAAAAAAATGTTTTCTGATCTGATGAACTTTTTCAATCAGTCTGAAATCTCTTCTTGTGTTTTAACAGAACCTTGGTGTGGTAAGAATTTGGCCAATAATCGGGTGAACTACCCCCTAAAACAGGCTCTGGTTCACCTGCTGGATCAAAAGTTGATCTATCTATTTGGAAAATATGATAACTTTGCGACTGGGGTGAAAGAAAAAATATCAATTGGAAAGAAATGGCTCAAGGAGTAATCAACAACACTAATAACGTGAGTCCTTCAGTGCCTCATCCCTGTAACACCATATGATGACGACAGTAACACACGAGCTGTAAAAAAAAAGGTTTCCCCACCTAAGTTATATACTATAAAGTCATATCCACTGTTGTACTGACTTTGAAACTTGCAGCATAACTTTAGCTTTCTGGCTCATTGCTGAGTTAAACAGAGTAGCTACAACAGAGTGAGCCACAGCACCAACGTGAATGAAGCTATGGACTAGCCTATCTGCTGTTGTCAAGTGGTATCTATGGTCGGTCGTGTTACTGGAGTAACGAAAAACGTTTATATTGCATACGAACATTATGGGATGGTAATGATTGTCAGGTATTAGTCCAGCTCCCGGACGTTGACTTGAATTAACTTTTTTGGCAAATGTGGTATAAATGGGATAGTTAAAAAAGCGGGATGATCAACCCCTAGATGTGCAAAGGTCTTGAGGCACTTAGCGGAGGCGTGCCTCCTCGTCATGCCTATAAACAGTTTAATGCACACTGAGTCGTTGATTATCCCTTACTTGTTTTAAACAAAAAATACATACCTGAAAAATGAAACCAATTTTCTCTGTGGTCATTTCTTCTGGCCTTTTTCTTCTGGCCCTTACCCGTTTTTTCCATTTTCCATTTGTGCACAAAATCGGAAATCAGAAAAACATTATCCGTTTTTTCATTTTGGTTCTGGAAACAAATATTTAAAAAAAACGAGTCATTATTTAGTTTTTGTTTTTTTTGGTTTTATTTTGAAAAACAAATGAACGAATGATACACAGATTCAGAGCAGGCCCAGTTGATTCTAATTTTGTATCAAGATGGCAAGATGAAAAGATGTGAGTGACTTTGAAAGAGGGTTCATTGTTTGGCCACAGATGGCTGGAGTTCAGTCACAAAGACTGCTCAACTGGCTGGTATTTCAATAAGAACAGGAGCTAAAGTGACATCTGCATTTAGCTCTATGGGAATGGCTTCAGTAAATAGGGTTTACAGCTCACATTTGATGCACACAATGCTTGTGCATTAATGCAATATGTAAGGAGAAACAGAGGAGCAGGAGCTTCCTCTAGTGAGTGAATAACAATGCAGGGTGAGATTAGACCAGACTGTGTCAGCAATAACAGTCCATCAAAAATTAGAGAGGGGTATTATAGTGGTATTCCAGTGTATGAACCCAACATTACAAAGATGAATGCACAATTGTAGGTAACCATGGAAGCGCTGGATCCAGGTGGATTCTCCTGGAGGCTATGTCTCCAGTTAACACAGTGACGGATTCTGCCGGTGTCTCAGCAGTTGAGCTTTAGTTGAGTTTACTCAGAGACTTTCTGTCTTTGCAAACTTGATATCTTTCAGGTTTCTCTGCAGGCGGTCGTGTAATCACTGGGCCTGTTTCGTGGGTTGAGGAAAAATAAGCTGTCACGTAGTCTATTTAATGTTCACTTTAGAGGAGGCTGGTGTTGGCCAGCTCTAAAAGTGTCAAAAATCTTCAGAATAAAAATGCAGAATTATCAAAAATAAGCTTCTAAGTACTCACATACTTAAAGAGTAGAGAAAGTCACTTGCGTGTGTAGATAAAAGAAAAAGTTACTTGAGGAGCATGTGGCGGAAAGAGAACAAAGGAACATAGAAAATTAAAGTGCACGGTGAGTGGCTGTGTAGCTTGGAGCTAATTTCAACCAAAGGTGTTTATCTTTCTCTATTCTCTATCTTCTCTTGAGGATATTGTCGGGTTTAAGAAGTGGAGTGAGGTGGTCTCAGCCAGTCATGATTCATTGTCCTCACTTTCTTTGTCTCAGAACAAAATGTGATCTTTTAATAAATTAAATAAATTATTGATGTGGAACACTTCGGCACATATCACATATTCACCTTCCACCATGATTAATTAAGACATTATACAAAACGAGATATAACTTGGTGACACTAATACTTACAGAAAGACAATGCATTAATACAAACATAAATTAAAACACATTACTGGCATTTCTTAACACAATTAAGTTGATTAACTATAAAGCTGCAAAAGAATAAATAATAATAATCAGTAATAACTGAGTAGCATTACAAGCTGCGCGCCTACGCAATCGCGCACTGCTCCCGCTTTCTCAGGCTCTAACTTATAGTAAATGTCAATACTTTGAATGTTTATCACTTAATAATTATGATCCTGCTTATAATTATTCTCAAAAATATTTTAATAAGAATAAATTCACGGGTGATTTAGTCAGTGCAGAATAAATAGAAGAATGAAAACTTTTCTTAAGAGGCTTAATCTCTGTGTGTTTGTGTGTGTGTGTGTGCGTGCTGCTTAACAAGCAGAAATTCTATTTCCAATGGCATTCTTGTCCATGTGCAGCTGCAGTTGCCTGGTTGTTTGTTCTTTTTAAGAGACAAGAGCACACAGGTCAAGAGACAAAGTCACAGCCACCAGGTACTAACAAGCTCCAACAGCATTTTTACAGTGAACATCAGCAGTGGCACACAGACCTCAGCCTTAACGCTCCCGTCTAATCTGCCTTTTGTCACATCAGTCCAACCAGTTTCCCGTTACACCTTTATTCTCTTTTCTTAGCATTAAAAACTCTTAAACTGACATATTTCTTTCATCACTATGCAGCACACAAGACTCTTTTTTTTTTTTTTTTTTTTTTTTTTTTTTTTTACCAAAAAAACTTACTTTACCCTAGTCTTACTTTAAACTGGCTGATTTTTCTCCTCCCCATTCCCAGCTCTTAAGCATTCCTCACTTAATTAATAAAGTAGGACTTACCATGAACCTCAACATCAACCTCAGACTTTTGTTGTCTCTCTTGACACTGTCTAACTTCACACAGCTTGTGCAAGATCAAACATCAAAATGAGGATGTTACGGCCGTAAGTGTCTTTTTTTCTATTGTGTGGATTTTCTCTCTCTGTGGCTGTGTACACACAAGGAAGACACTATATCTTGTTGAGGAGCCCAGTTGCAGACGGGAACTGTTCTTGTGGCGTGAGGTCTTGGTTTTGATGGACCGCAACCTCCTGCCAAAAGGGAGTGTCCTGAAGAGTTTGTGACCAGGATTGGAGGGATCGGCCATGATCTTTCCTGCTCGCCTCAGGGTCCTGGAGGTGTACAGGTCCTGGAGAGAAGGCAGGTTGCACCGATCATCTTCTCAGCAGACCGGATGACACGCTGCAGTCTGCCTCTGTCCCTGGCAGTAGCAGCAGCAGTGTACCAGATGGTGATGGAGGAGGTGAGGATGGACTCAATGATGGCAGGTTGAACTTCTTCAGCTGCCGCAGGAAGTACATCCTCTGCTGGGCCTTCTTGATCAGGGAGCTGATGTTTAGCTCCCACTTGAGGTGAAGTTGTGTTCTTCCTGAAGTCTACAACTATCTCCACTGTCTTCACAGTGTTGAGCTCCAGGTTTTCACTGCACCACATAACCAGCTGATCAATCTCCCTCCTGTAGGCGGACCCAATGAGGGTGGTGTCGTCAGCAAACTTCAGGAGTTTGACAGACTGGCGACTGGAGGTGCAGCTGTTGGTGTACTGGGAGAAGAGTAGTTTGGGCTTGCAGTTCGTGATCTGTCTGAGCCCTCTATAGACAGAAGCAGACTCACCTGCTGAGAACTGATGTTGTAGTTTTTCAGAGTACAGGTGTTTGGCTTCTTTCACCGCCTTACTGAACCTGTACTTTGACTCCTTCAACCTGTCTCTGTCCCCACTCCTAAACGCTTCCTCCTTCTCCAGCCTCAGCTGTCTGAGTTTGGCTGTGAACCAGGATTTGTCACTGTTATAACTCACCCTGGTGTGTGTTGGTATACAGCAGTCCTCACAGAAGCTGATGTATGATGTCACAGCATTTGTATACTCATCCAGACTGTTGGTGGCAGTCCTGAATACATCCCAGTCTGTGCAGTCCAAGCACGCCTGGAGATCCTCCACAGCCCCACTGGTCCACTTCTTTGATGTCCTCACAACAGGTTTAGAGATCTTTAATTTTTGCCTGTATGCAGGAATCAGGTGGACCATGACGTGGTCAGAGTGACCCAGTGCAGCGCGAGGACGGCGTGATAAGCATTGCTTACTGTGGTGTAACAGTGATCCAGAATGTTCTCCTCTCTGGTCGGGCATTTAATAAACTGTCTATATTTGGGGAGTTCATGGGTGAGGTTGCCTTTGTTAAAGTCACCAAGGACAATAACTAAGGAGTCCGGAGGCCTGTACTACAAAGGGAGTTTAACCTACTCTGATTTAGCTCGGGGTCATCAAGCAAAGTCGGGGTTGACAAACCCTGACTGCCTCGATCTGTGTCTCTGTCGGTAAATTGAGTCGGTGTTAACTTAATTGGAGTTAGTGCGCGTGCATAAAACGGGCGTGCACCGTATCTCTCAGATGAAGAGCGCATGTTAATTCTGTCGGTTTATGAAGAATGTAAAGAGAGCTGTCAACAAAGCCAGGGAGACTTACCACATGTTCTCTGGGTTCTTAATCTGTAGTATGAGATGTAAGGACACGTGACATATTCGGATACTTGGATTATGTCTGAGAATGAGCTGTTCCTGTTAATGATGTTCTGCCTGGAACACTCAGGCTGTATATGTATGAATGTAATGCTGTTATGTTCAGTATGAACTTCATGTTAACAGTATTTCAGCCTCAGTGGAAACTGAACCTGGATCAAATAGAAACATTCTATAAAGTAGTACACGTTCATATTTCCATCATTAATACTGCAAGTTTTGGTCTGTAGTCTACAGTTACAACAGCCTGTGGCATTATATTGTCTTTCAGGACAATAACCCCCCCACCCCCATTTAAATTATTATTCAAATCGATAATATGCAACACTATTGACGCTAAATTCTGCTGCTTGACTGCGAGAAAAAGATACAATTAAAAAAAAAACAAACATTTATTGGTCCACATGCATACTTTTTCGGGGGGTGGGGGGGTTGGGACTGACGGTCTAGACAACCCCCGTCCTGCAGAGTCAGCCTCTCTCAGTCATTGTGCCAATATCGATTTGGTTGTTCCACCTGTGGGGCGGAGCTTAGGTAAAAGTAACACCTGTAACACAGAGTTAACCACGAACATAAATTGCTCGGAGCAGTTTAGAGATGCAGTGTAAATTACCAAGGCAGCAGACCCCGGGAAAAACCTATCCACCTTTCGTAGTACAGGTTAACCAGGAAGTTACACCTGACGTCACTAAGTTACTCCTGAAGTTACCCTGATAAGCCAGTAACCTCGCTTTGTAGTACAGGCCTCAGTACACCAGCCACTGTTAGTGTCAAAACAAATTCCTCTACCTCTCGTCTTGCCAGATCTGCTCTGAAGAGTTGAAAGCCTGCTAGCTGCAGCACAGAGTCCAGGTATCACTCCACACAGCCAAGTTTCAGTGAAGCACAAAACAGAAGATGCTGCTTCATTTGGTTTTGGCGTGACTGTTTGGACAGCAAGATGGCAACTTTGCATTGGCTGTGGTAAAGATAAAATGCAGAGCAGAGCAGACCAGACGGTTTCTCCAAGCTAGCACAGCAGTTGCAGAAAGCGGTACTCATAACTGTTGTAATAGTCTAACAAAGATACACCAGTAACAAAAACAATACTGCCCTACCAGCTTTGTGAAACAAAGTAAAACTTATGTTACCGTCCTGTCAAGCACAAACAGAGCAACTTCCGTGTCTGTTTTCAGGCCTTTTAACTCCTGGAAGTCCCTACAGCCAGAAGGCCACACCAGTGTTGACACAAGCCTTCCCCCTGGCCTGTTCATAGCCTTTCTTTTTAAATGGACTCCTCTGTACGTTTTGTTGTGTTGTTGATTTGTGCCATTACCCTGTCTCTGCTTTGCTGCATTAGCATGCACCGGAATTTCCATCATTCTCGCTCCCATTGACCCCTGGATGACTAACTGTCCACGTTGTGAGGGAAAATATTCACACAGTTCTGCCCAGCGCAGTGAAGAGCTGAGATTTACCCCCAGGCCTCCACTGAACTAGATCAATCATATCTGCTTTGTCAACAACAGAGAGATAGGGGGAAGGGCGGTTCTTAAAAGAGAGATAAGAAAAGATGAAAAAAAAGGGGATGGAGGGGAAATAATTATAGTAAAGCCTCTGCTTCATCTTTACTCCTCCCCTTCCTGTTCTTCCACCATCTTTTCTATTTCTTTGATTTTCTATAGTCAATATAAATATTCCAAGTGAGATTTATGAGTTGTATTCCCTCTCCCTGACATGTTAGGCATTATTCAGGTCATCATGTCACTGTTATCAGGACTTGATGGGAGGAATTTATACATCTTCCTCTTATGCCATAGCTGCATAAGTATATGTGTGCTTACTGTAGACACTGTGCTTCACTTCACTTGGGACTTTGAAAATGAGAAAAATGATCAGATTTGGACAATGGTCCTGCTGGGTAAAGGCAGTGATGTTAGTGGTATCAAAGGAAGAGCGCTGCACTGTGCCGTCTGTTTGCTTTTTATATCCATGGACTATTGCGGGAGACATCAACAATTCTCTTACCTTGAATTGTTTGTGCTCAGTGCTTTAAGTTAAGTTGAGGATGTGTTAGGCTGCAGTGCCAACATGCAGACAAGATCTCACTGTTTGACCTTTGCAGCAAAGTACTTAATGTGACAACGTGCTCATGAGAAATCAGCACTGACTGTATTAAACAATACAAGGAGGATCAAACGGTGCTGGAGGGGTTGGTTTTCTTTATGAAAGGTTACTGCTGCCCACAAGTGAAAGCAGTCTGAGTCTGTAAATGTGTCTGAATGCTGATGCTATGTGTCAGTATGCAGTTGTTGCTATCATTATGTTGTCACTGACATATTTTGTAATTTAGCGAAAAAATGTAGATACCTAATTGAGCTACAGTAATCTATAGTGGGTATTCACAAAACTGGCAATAATAGCAAAAAACATCTACAGTAAAATGAGTGGACGCAATTCAATATATAATCATATATAATATATACACCAATTTTTCCAGGTTTGGAAAATTAAACTCTTTCTTTTTTAAATGATCTTACATTGTGCACCTTTAAATTCAAACATTATACATGTAAAAAAAAAAAAAAAAAAAAAAAAAAATCAATTTCAATTTTATTTATATAGCCTGAATCACAACAGAAGTCATCTCAAGGCACTTTTCATATAGAGCAGGTCTAGACCATACACTTTAAAATAGGTATTTACAGAGAAAGACCCAACAAATCCCACCATGAGCAAGCACTAGGCCATCTGCCTCGACTGGTTGGGTTATTAGCGGGGGTAGAGAATAGCGAGAGAAGAACATAGCATAACACGGGTTCCATATAAGATGGAAGGTGATGCCAATAATACAGTAGTAGTAATGATAATAGTAATAATTAGAGTATTAACTGCTAATGTAGCACTAAAACTACTAGCAGTATAAATAATTTGTAATTCTAGCAGCAGGTGTTGAGTGGAGTTGTAGGAGCAGCAGGAGACTTGTCATCACAGATCAGACTCTACAGCTCCAGAGGCAGAAATACCTGCAGAAAGAGACAGAAGAGGAGAGAGAGATGGAAGAGCACAATACTACGGGAAAGGGAAGATACTGAGTTAGTAACATGTAACATGGGATATGAATCCATACTGATGGAGAGAGAGAGAGAAGCTCAGTGCATCATGGGAGATCTCCCGGCAGTCTAGGCCTATAGCAGCATAACTAAGGGATGGTTCAAGCCTGAGCCAACGCTAACTATAAGCTTTATCAAAGAGGAAAGTTTTAAGGCTACTCTAGCATTCTGGGAGCGCAATGTTCTAGTGGGATTGTAGGGAATTAAAGTATAAGCTCTTAGGATGGTGCCTGACCATCAAGGGCTTTGTATGTGAGGAGGAGGATTTTGAATTCTTATCTGGATTTGACTGGGAGCCAATGTAGAGAGGCTAACACAGAAGAAATATGGTCTCTTTTCCTAGTTCCTGTCAGTAATCGTGCTGCAGCGTTTTGAATCAGCTGCAGAGTCTTTAGAGACTTGTTGGGGCAGCCTGATAATAATGAATTACAGTAGTCCAGCCTAGAAGTAACAAATGCATGGACTAGTTTTTCTGCATCTTTTTGAGACAGAAAATGTCTAATTTTGGTGATATTACGCAGGTGAAAGAAGGCAGTCCTAGAAGTTTGTTTTATGTGTGAGTTAAAGGACATATCCTGATCAAAGATGACTCCCAGATTCTTTACAGTGGAGCTGGAAGCCAGGAAAATGCCGTCTAATGGAACTACATCATTAGAAAATTTATTTCTGATGTGTTCAGGACCAAGTACAATGACTTCAGTTTTATCTGAGTTCAGAAGTAAAAAATTGCTTGTCAATTGATGTGAGCTGGGGGAGGTCGATGGGAGAAAAAGAGTCAAGTTTAGGTTTTGCAGTTGAGTCTATGGATCCTGTGTTTTGACACAAATCAGTGCTGGTTGAAGGCAGGATGTGATTAATTGTGTCTCTAATGGTGGAAATTTTATCATTAAAAAAGTTCATAAAATCATTGCTGCTGAGGGTTATAGGGATGCGTGGATCTATAGAGCTGTGACTCTCTGTCAGCCTGGCTACAGTGCTTGGTTTCATTTTTAGGGGGCGATGGAGTCTAAAGTTGTATGTAGTGAGTCTGCAACACTGTCTACAAGATGATCAAGTTGGGAAGGAGTAGCTTCTGCTAAATTAAGATAAGGCACTGGACTTAAGTTAGTGGGAATCATTTCCTTGAAGCTACTGTATTATCGGAAATATACATATTTTCTGCTACAGAAACCATTCAACTATCAAAAGGTTTAAACCTTTTTACATTTATGCTAATTCAACTTTCTTAAATGCTTTATGCTTTTTAAAATGTTCAAGTTTGTCTGCAATTTTGCTATTCAAATGAATGCTTCAGCTGTTGGTTTTAACTCTCTGCTAATTTCAGCCATTTTAAACTTCAGCAAGGACTTTTGACTTTCAAATTTTAAGTTTTTCTTCTGCTTTTCAACAATTTCAGCCTTTCAACTTTTCTTCTGCATTTCAACAATAATTTCAGCCATTTCCAGCACTGTTTAAACGATATCGAATCAGAAACAAGGCTCCTCTCCTCAAACTTCAGACTAGCTATTAGCATGTCAAGAACATGTGTGATCAGCTCAAAGGTCAAATTGACACAAGGCATATAGGAATAAACAATTAAAAATTCCAGAATGGAAATGAGCTCATTATATACTATAAGAATCATCTCTTGATTGACAGTTAGTTTTATAAAGAAAAGTAATATTAAAGAACTGTACTGAGCACCAGAGATTAGACACACACACACACACTTTAAGTTTGACATTTGACATTATTAAGTTTCATAGAAAATTGTTAAAAAGAGAAATAAAGTGCTTGTTTGCTTTAAGTCCTTGAAAGTACTGTCAGATACCAAACAACAACACCAACAAAACATTACATAATTCCAGTTTGTGTCTACCTTTGTGGTTTGAACTGAGTCTCACAGTGGACTGTGCTGACATTATAAATGACTGTAATCTACTGTTTGAAAAGTTACAGGCCTTCATGGAGAAGCTGTGTCACCCTTTATACACAGACCCCAGAGCAGTAAAAAGAGTGCAGAGGCACAAGCAACCGTTCAAAAGTCTTTTTAATGGTGATAAAAAAGGTTTAGGGGAGGAAAGGTGGTTGAAAACGCCACGGCTGGACAGATCATGGTGGTGGAGACTGCTGAACCGCCGCTGAATACTCAGGGGAGAATGGCTTATGACCGGGGCTGGCAGAGCATTGGCACAAGGTTCAGGCATGATCTCTACAAGGAATACAGGGGGAGGCAAGGTTAACTGATGTATCGGCATGAGAGAACACAGCGGTAAGTCTAGCTAACAGTAGCAACACTAAAGAGAGGCTGCGAGTTACTGCAACTGAAGTGAACAATCTGGCAGCCAGTCGAGTAGAAGACCAGGAGTAAGTACTGTGGTAATGAATTGATCAGTGGCTGCTGTGCCCAGGTGTCACCGATGCTTTCTGCCTCTGACAATGAAAATTCCCCAGTGACTCGTGGTTCCAAGTGACAGATCGCTGATCTGTCTCGTAAATTCACCATTCATCCCAGTCTGGACTGACAACTGATTTTTCAGTTTTTAATACTGGCCTGAAATAATCTAAAATCTAATGTTTAATAACTAGCCTGTAACCTAGTGTAGTATATTGGATGGTGATGATGTGAAGATGATGAAGAGAAGATCTCCGCTGACACTGTCTTGCTTGTATGTAGAGGTTTATTGCAAAGAAGTCCAGAATCAAAACAAGCACTGCAGTAGACTGTGAGAGGATCCGAGCCAATATGGATCTCTCTCCCTAACAGCTCTCAACATCAGTATATATATAGTTGTCTTTATGATTTATAGCGAGACATCGGGATCTCACTCAATGACCTCACTTTTCCAAAAGACAGAGAGAAGGGAGGAAAGGCCCTCTCCCTGTCCCTTATATATATATGTTCATGGCTACTAACCTAAACATGAACCCAAAGAATAGAAAGACATACATGGAGTTTCAGGCATTCCAAGAGAGTAAAAACCATATATGGAACTTCAGACACTACACTACTTAATATTATTAACTGTTTCAAAGTAATTTGGTGCAACTCCCAAGTTTTTAGGACACGCTGAAATGGGAGATCTGAGCTAACATCTACCACAGAACTATAGTGCCATCTAGTGACCACATCTAATTCAGCATCATCTAGATACTACAAGTTGATAAAATAGAGGTAAAAACTGAATTTGGTGCAGCTCTTATGTTTTCAGATACTAGGACACACTGAAATGTGTATTGGGAGAGCCTATCTAATATTTACCACGGAACCATATTGCTATCTAGTGACCACATCTAATTCAGCATCATCCACGCAATGTGCCATCATGCTTTAGTTTATTATGGTTATAATGTTGTATTTGACAATCAAAAAACTGTCTAGTAAGTGTCCATTTATCAGTAATAGTAGAAACAATTGTGCTAAAGGTTTGAAAGCAAAAAGAAAGGTTTTATGCAAAATTATAATTTATTTGGTTCCTTCCCTGTTTCCCACAGTACTGTTTGTTAATGTCCATAATCATCTTCTTTAATGTTGTATTGGGTCATGGTAGTAGTCAGATGTTCAACTTCGATGCATAAACTCCAAACTAAGGAATTTGAAAGTATAGAGAAATTACTGCAGGTCCACAACTCACCATGTGCCAGCCACATAAGCACCAAGGCAGAAGACACAAGACTTATTACTACCAAAATGCTTGTTATGACAAACTCTAAGTGGGGGACAAAAACACACCTTTGCCTGACCAACTGAAAAAGACAAAGACTGTCCAAACAAAAGGTTCTTGTAAGTTCCTTCCCTACTTGTCAGGCCCCCTACTCTCTCTTGTTGACTACCAAATTGAGGTTACCAAAAATCAAAAAGGCCCACCCCTTGAATGGGTCTACACACAAACCACAAACCCTGCAAACCACACAAAACCCACTGAGGACAACTTCATCCCAGTCAGGTCATAAATAACAGCAAATACCGTGGCACCCAGGCGTGCTAAGAGCCAGTAGTTGAGTCACGGCAATTTACTACTGGTATTGTGACAATTGTAGGGACAGATCATAAAGTACATTAAACACTTGGAACACCCTAAGGAGCTGGGTCAGGTCACCTAATTTACCTAATTTTGTGAGGACCTGTCACTGACATAATGCATTCCCTAACTGTTACCTTAACCTTAAGAATTAGGTATTAGGTTTACTAATACCTAATTCTAAACTTAACCTTAAACCCCCAAACAGCCATTTAAACCTGTGAGGTCCAACAGCACTTGGTCTATATGAAAGAGGGGGAAGGGGAGATGACAATATGTCTATATTGTCACATTTGTATATGCTGTGTGAGTTTCTTAGTGAGATATTTTTTATAATTGAAAAACAAATTATTTAATTAATTCATTATCTTTACTGCTTATCCATTAAGTGCCACGGGGGGCTTGAGCATATCCCAGCTGACATTGTTGTGAGAGGCAGGGTATACCCTGGACAGATTGCCAGTCCATCACAGGGCTGGAAAAAAAATACATGAAATATGTAACATGTGAAGGTAACATTATTTACATAAGAAAGATTTAGAAGATAAGAAAGTATATTATTTTTAAAATCTTGCTAGTTAACGCAATTTTTATTTTTTTTTACAACTGTAGATAATACTAATGTTATATTGACATGATTTTTAAACTTATGGGTGTTTCATTACTACCACACACAATAAAATAAATCCTCATAGCTATGTTCAAAAAATTATTTCTGAACCAACCAATCCAGCCAGTCACAAAACGTCCTCATTCCAGATAGCAAAGCTCCAGGAATGAGTCATGTTTTGAAAACATTATTTTTTCACTGATAGCTAGAGGACAGTCCATTTCCTAATTCATCTACTCACTTCTAAATAGCCACAGTTGGAAGTCTTTGTTTGAATTCACAATTGAAGTCAGAGTCAGTGAGATGTGGATAGATGATCACTTACACAGTGTCTCTACACCACTGATGTGTTTCCTCTGCAGTGAATTCAGGCTGTCACTTTTTTACAGTGTATATGTGTATAAGATAAGATAAGTTAGATAAGATAGACTTTATTTACAGGTTACAGCAGCAAGAAACAAGAGTGACAAAAATAGAAAAAGGAAAGATAAAAATATTATATAATACAAAAAGGCACAGAAGGGTAAAAAATACATAAATAAAGTGCAGCAATCAGCATTTAAAAAATCTGTAATAAACATAAATGTGCAGTTTGTAATATAGGAAAATGGTGATAATCAGTGAGGTAGATGAAAAAGTTCTGTACCCTACTTTAATTCTACTGGACCTCAGCTCAGCCTTTGACACAGAGGACCTAAATGGCTCAGCCAGCTATCTCAAAAACCTTAGAATAGACCACATATGTTGTACTGGTTCATCTTTTCTGTTGAGCAACTCCTTCTCTTTCATACTCTCTTGTGGGACCAACAATGGTTTACTCTAGGCCTCCCCTTATTTTGCACAATAAATGCTAAGCTTGGGAATCATGAATAGATGTGGATTTTCATTGCTACACAGACGGTACGCACAGAGCTATATGTCCTGATAAAGCTTGTTACCCCCAATTTGTCATCTGTTATGTCTTGCCTTGCTGAACTGGATGTCCAAACATTTCATGCAGCTCACTGACTCCAAATCAGATATCACTATAATTAAGCTTTCTGGCCTCAGCACTAATCTTATTAAAAGTCTCTCACCTAGTCTGGGTGTATTATCAAATAAAAAAAAGATATAAGCTAGATGTACTATCTGACTCAGAGTTGTCTTTTGATAATCAGGTGACTAAAGTTGTCCAGTCTTACTTTGTTCAACTGACACACTTAACCAGGATCAGGTCATATATTATTCTTTTGGTTTGGGTAGGGAGCATGTGTCTGGCTTGATCAATCTATATATATATATATATATATATATATATATATATATATATATAAATAAAATACATTCTACCACACTTGGTTTTTCTAATAGAGGGTTAACTGCAGGGGCGATTCTAGGATCAGAGGTTTAGGGGTGCTGAGCACCCAGAGAGCTGCCGGCCAGGCAAGATAAATTTCACTGTTTTTCACATTTTAACACAATTTCATTCCCACATTTGTGAAAGAAAAGCATAACACTTTTTGGGAAAGTCTGTGACTAAACCATCAAATCTGATAAAGGTTATTTAAATGCTGAGCCACAGCAAAAGAAGAATGGATGGAATCATAAAAGAAACATATCGTAATCCTAATTTCTGGAGGAAGACAATTCATTTTGATACAGCAGCTCCTCAACATACACATAAACAGTATGTATGTTTCTGGAGTAAACCAGCCTCCCATAGTGAGTACCAAACATTCAAAAAAGTGACCATGGACTTATTTTTTGGACTGTTATTTTAATTGCAATGCACAACATGTGAAACACTAACAGAAATTGACTGCCTTTTTCCTTTTTGTCTGTATTATATAATACAAATACATAAATAAAAATACTCAACTAAAGTTAAGTGCTTGAAATCCACAAAATAATAATTCTAATAATAAATAATAATAATAAAATAATAAAAGAGAGGCACCCCTGCCTATGATACAATGTATGTAATCATCTTTGGATACTGGATTGTGTGTGTGAGTACTGTGAAAGTGTTGTTATGGAATTGTGAAATAAAATCAAACAATTAGCTAAATAAATAAACTTGATACTTGACCAGTGCAGACAATGAAAGTCAGTGTCACCTCTTATGAATGAAAAACAGAAAAAAGTGATGTAACATTCTGAAAAGTTCAAACCAAATGCAAATAATATAGCCTATTCAGAATTATACATGTTGCTTATATAAAGTATTATTTATTACCAGAGATATTTTGCACAATTACTCCAAAACATGTGTCAGGTGTATTGCATACCTCTGTCATTTACCTCAAGAGACATCTGTTACATTTACTCTCCTACATATACTATTTTAGTGTTTTTAAGATGTAAGAAATTTGATAAACTGTTATTCTTAAGTTTATTATTAGTTGTTGGCAGTGGAAGTAGTAGAAGAGTGGGATATTTAATTTTATCTTACACAAAAGTCCAAACTTTTATGTTTGGCAGTTTGATAAATACTGGCTACAGCTGGCAGACCATAACTATATAAAATCAAGCTTTATTTTCCATGGATCTTAATAAAACAGAAGTGGCAAATTGTTGTTTGGTTCTACAGGAAGCTTAGAGGACAGTCATTTTTAACGTGCAGGTGTACTGAGGAAATCACATGAATGTCAGCCTCTGGCTCACTAGTTTACAAAATTTAACACAGTGTGCAGTTTGAATTTAAGTGAGACAAAATGTATGTTTAAGTATCTCAGCATTTTCAGTTTTGTATTGTCAAAATGAAAAAGGATAGCACAATGTGACAGTTACATAAATCAATTTTATTCATATAGCACAGAATCACAACCAAAGTTTTTTCTCACTTTTCATATAGAGCAGGATGAGACCATACTCTATATAGTTATACACAGATAAGTGAAAGTTTTAAAGCCATACTTGTCATCCTGTCACATCTTTTCCTGTCCTATATCCCTCTCTCTTCCCTCTCTTTTCCTCTGTAATACTATTTTGTTTGCTAATTCTTTTCCTCTCTCATCCATTCCACTCAGATCCAGGAAACTCCCTGTCCAAAGTCTCTTCTTATATTGCTGTGGACAGCAGCACTAAGCATCTGCTGCAGAAGAAACAACACACCAACAGCATCCTGCTTGGGAAACCAGACACTTCCCCCTACGGCCCACGTCCACACTCTCCCAGCACCTTACCCCGAAGCTATGCCACCTCTGCTGGTGCCAGCAGCAGGGAAAGCCAGCTGGACAACCTGGTGATGCAGCATCTGGAATTGGAGAGGAAGAAGGAGGTGTTCCTAGACCACCTGAGGCAGAAGTATCCCCATCATACTGCCATTATCATGAGAAACCAGGACCAGGTGAGATTTAAGGCTGTGCTGGCGTGCATTACCTGCCAACAGGCTGTTGCTGATGAATACTGATTTTTTTCTTCACATAAATATTTACATCAGACCCAAATCTTTGAACTGTAATAGTAATGACACTCAGCAATACTGCATACCTGAAAAAGAAAGCATTGTCCTCAATTAAACTAACACATTCATAAACTGAATGCATGAATTATAAATTGTAAGGTAAACAATTCGGGGAGCACTCAGTTAACTTGCGTTGATGTGCGTTGATGGCAACAGTTCTGACAGAGACTGCTGCCCTTCAGAATAATAGAAGTGTGTCAGTGTCAGTGTAATGTCCTTTGATATTAATTATTAGTATGAGACGTTCTCTCCTGTGTACTGCAGAGTGACCATCAGACGCTCAAAACAGAGTATAAAGTAAACACTGCAAGAGTGAATATTAATGCATCATTTACACTGATCAGCCATGTACCACCCATATAGACATTGTTGCAGATCGTCTGTGATATTGACATTCAACATGCATATTCTGCTCATAGAAAAGCATGCTGCATATTAAATAAAGAGTTTCCCTAACTAACAGCCAACTGGAGATTCCTGTTTTCCACAATAGAGGGGTTTGGCTTTGGGCAACTAGTCATTAACTGGAACAAAATTCTTTACATATCACCTTCACCCACTGTCATCACCAATGGACTAACATCACATAGATTCACTCTACACTTGGGGATGTCCACTCTTTCCCTCACTATTCACCATTTTCATTGAACTGTTAGCAACAACCATTTGTACACACCACAAAATCAGCCTTTAAGTTGATGATTTATTACTGTTTTTACAAGACCCCCCATCATTGTTACAAGAAATGATTAAATTCATTTATTCATTCTCTATTATCTCTGAATACTCAATAAACTGTAATAAATCCTTTCCATTATACATCAACAGCTGGGATGTGACAGCCCATACATCACCTAACCCTCTGTGCACAAATCACATCACGTACTTAGGCATCAATGTTTCCCCCAGGTTGTCAGAGTTGTTTGGACTCAGCTTCACTCCACTACACAGAACAATAGATTATAAAGCTGGATGAATTTACCACTATCCATCATGGGCAGAATATCAGTCATCAAAATGACAATACTGTTAAATTAAACTGCCTATTCTCAATTATTCCACCACAGCCTACCGTCTCCTGGTTTTAAATCTCTAACTCTGTCGGCTAATCAGCTTCAGTATATACACAAATGGACTCATCCCAATCCATTAGAAAGCATATGTTAAAATATTGAACAAACTATTTGTAAGGACAGTCAGATTTCAGACCCACCTTTCTGAAGTCAGTCAATCAGAAAAACACCCTTGCTTCAAAACACCAACAATAGCAGCAGCTGTGACAGCCTGGTGGAAATCTCAGCATATCACAAACACTCTTCTTGCACGATGTGGACACCATCCTAACTTGTTAGCAGTTAACAAGCAACCACTTCCACATGTGGGTAGAAAAGGGCATCGCACAACTTAAACACATTTTTCATAATAATAAACTGGCCTCACTTACCCATTTGGTTCAGAAACACAGCATCCAGAGTAAATATTATATCTACAAATCAAATCCTCCAGACCTTCCCCCTTCAAACTTAGAGCTAATTAACATACCTTCTTCAAAAGAATTACTATAAACTATAAAAACTATAAAATATTCTGAATAATATCACAATTGAACAACGCATTAAGCTTACCATATGCTAGATGAGAATCAGATTCATAAGTTGTTGGTTTCTGCATCCAGATCTGAAGAAATATTTATTCCATGATTTAAAAAAAAATGCTAACTTGCAACTTTTACAGTATAAGGTACTCCATCAATCTCACCTCACTGGACATTTAAAATGGGATTCACTTTGGAAACATGTTTACATTGCACACTAAATACTCCAGACACCAGAATGGCATTGGGCCCTTATTCCCTAATTAAATGATTTTGGGAAAACAGCACTGAGTCACTTACCTGTCTTTATGGAATGTCACATCCCTCTGCATATGAGGAGACATATCCATAACCAACTTAAACAATTGAGGTGTGTCTGGGGCAAGGCCAGCTTGCACAGATGCTGTGGAGGGATCCAAGGCAGTCTCAGATATATCCAATATATATCCATTATTAATTTGGTGCGAAGACCCCATTGTTTTCCACATGATTTATTTTTTCTTACCTACTACTAAAATGTAAAAATGAGGTGCTTGGGATGCTTAAAAAGTCCTGATGTCAGACCCACTGAAATTTTGATGTAATATGGGTTTTGGGAATGGACATGGTAAAATAGCTTGATTGCACAACCTACAAATTTTTAACAAAGCAACCCCTGGAAGGCATTTCACCTACATGTATGAAATTTGAAAAATTTTGACATTTTTCAGTTTTCAACGAAGGGCGTGCCTGTGGTGGCCCTTCAAATTTCAAATGTCGTGCCATGAAATAGAAAGTTGCATTTAACTTGCTGTAACTCAAACATACTTTGCCCAATCTGCCCCAAATTTCATCGGTTTGTCCTGAACACATCTAAATTCCAGTACACAGTTATAGTCATAGCACCTATTGACAACAGGATATGATGTGGTTCATCCAAGTGGGTTGATCTGATTCAAATGTGGCCAGACAAGCACTAATGTCGCACAGGTGCTATATGGTGAAGGCTGTGAGCCCTTACTGTGGTGCCCTGGCAAGTTTCCATGAAACAGGAAGTTACTGTAACTTCCATATGCACTGTCCAATCTGCCCCAAACTTAACATGTCTGATAAGTGTCATGGCCTGAACACATGTACATGCCAATATTCAGCTGCAGTCATAGCGCCACCTATTGGAAACAGGAAATGATATGTCAGTGTACTCCTCTCAGCAGCTTGACATGGACCTATTTCACATTTGGTCAGAAAGTGAATGAGGGTACATATCAAGTCTGAGATCAAAAGCACAGAGGCTTGAGCTCCTCTTAGGGTCTATCTGTGGAGATAGTTGTCTTCGTACATGATGGAAATGTGCAACTGATGGGCACAGTAAGTGACTTTTGGCTCAATTGTTCTGCATCCAGCAGTCGCGAAGTTGCGGAAGCATGTTGTACAACCTACGGCTACAGGTCCCCTGACAGGTGTGAGTGTGAGGGTCTGTTCAACGCTGCTTGCAGCTTTAATTATTATTTTATGTTTATTATTATTTAATTATTATCATTATTATTATTGGTTGGTTTTTACATCCCACCCCAGGCTAATGTGGGGACTTTACAGAGCAAAATAAAATCACAAACTGCCAAAATACAAACGGCATATCAACTGCCCCACCTGGGATAATAGCATTCTGGACCACTGCGACTCTGTTCCCTGTGTAGGTTTGGAATTCTCTGATCACCGCTTGGTCCATCTCATCCCAACCAACAGGCAGAAATAAAATCTGCAAAGCCTGTGTTTAAAAAATGAAGAAATGGACCAGTGAGACAAAGCAGGAACTGCAAGACTGCTTTGACTGCACAGATTGGAGTGTCTTTGAAGCTGCAACTGGCAACCTGGACGAACTGACAGACACTGTGACATCCTACATCAGCTTTTGTGAAGATCTGTGCATGCCAACCAAGACCTACTGCACATACAACAATAACAAACCATGGTTTACAACCAAACTAAAACACCTTCGCCAGGCTAAGGAGGATGCCCACAGAAGTGGGGATAGAGTTTTGTACAAACAGGCCAGAAACACACCGACCAAGGAGATCAGACCGAGTAAGAGAAGCCACCTTGACAAACTGAGGTTTTCTGCCAATGACACTGCATCAGTGTGAAGAGACCTACAAGACATCACCAACTAAAGAAGATGCCCTCTGCTGAGGCAAACAAAAATCTGGCTAACAACCTGAATGTGTTCTATTGCAGGTTTGAGAAGAACACATTCATACCCTCTCACCCACTCCAGCCAGACGGCTGGATCCCCTGCAGTTTGCTTACAGGGCAAACAGATCAGTGGATGATGCAGTCAGCATGGGACTGCACTACATCCTGCAACACCTTGACCACCCAGGGACCTATACAAGAATCCTGTTTGTAGAGTTCAGCGTGCACTCTCTCTCTCTCTCTCACACACACACACACACAAACAAGACCTATCAGAATGGGTTAAGTATGGTTACTATGTATGTTGTTTGTTTTTGTGTTTTTGGCTTTTGTTGCTTCCTTTTGGTCATAATCATGCAGTCCTAATCTGTGGGACCTGCCTAATTTTGTGTAGGTCTCCCTGTGTGCAGTCCTGGTAGCTCACCTGGTAGAACGCACATCATTGTCAATGCACCCCCTCTGCCCTCTCCTTTCCCTTTTCTCACACACAAAGAAACAAAAATCTTGAGCACAAAAACACTAGGAGGTCTGCTGTTCAGCCCAGAGCAGGAGACCAACATTGTAAATATGGTCATTGCAAATAACAGTGATTGAGTCACTCTGCACTGTCTTATCTACCTAAACACAATTCAATTTGGATAAAGCAGCTGTACAGAGGAAGGATCACAGACTGTGTGAAACAACTGAGATATGAATATGTGATATCATATTGACTGATCCCCTTCTTCTTGTAATGTGCTACGCTGTTTTGTCTTATCTCTTTCAGAGACTCATGGATCTAGAAGCAGATGTAGTGCATCATGAGCTAATATATATAAAGGAGACAGATTTCAACCTTGCAAAACAAGGGATCACCAGAATGTCATTGGACACTGCCATTATCAACAACCCAAGAAAACATGGTGCCATTTTTGTGTGCTGGCATTCCTTTCAGCTGATACCATCAAGATACTCACTCAGCAAATTAGAAAGTAATGTAAGACCACAGCCTCACTCCCACATGCCCTTTTTCTGTTCTCATAGTTGGACTGGCTATTGGGCATACAAATCCCAGTGGGCCACTACATCAGTGGGCAAGTGGTGGTGGTGGTGTGTGTACTGTATTGCTGCAAAACACAATTTTATAAGTGTTAAGTGAGTTTTCAAAGTTTTGCATGAATTGCTTACTTTTGCAAGAGATGTTTAATGTTTTGCTGTTTTGGGGTAAGGTTTTGTGGTATGTGTGTTGAGTTTTGCAAAAACAGCCTGTGGTTTCAAAGATAATGGCTATTAGGCCCGTTATTTTAAATTTGCATCCAAATAACCCAACTTTACACTTTAAAATGTGTGTGCATACAACAAAGTCCAGTTTTGCGTGCAGGTGACATCACTTGCCTGACTTTAGGTGGATGACTAAGGTCAAAGTGAAATTTCACAAGCAGCAGGAGAACACTGTTCAAGAGCAGTAACCAGACATTTTTACCAGACATTATGGTCTATGTCAAATTTTTGCTCTCACTAATTACTAAATTATGATCATGACTTTGTTCATTCCATCAAATCTTTAGTCTTAAATTATTCATTTAAGTTGACATTCTCACTATGGGCCAAATTAGCATGAATTAGACATTTGAGTGCTTGATTTACTAATATTATTGAGGATATATAAACATGTAATACATAAAATATCACTCACTCATAGGATGCAACAATAGAATGAGCTGAGAATTGTAGGTGACTGTCCATGTTAAGATTCAATTAAGACCCAAAAATAGAACTCAGACATTTTTACAGTAAGAGGATTGGTTGAGACTGGCTTTAACGGTGAGACTGTGAGACAAGATGGCATGACTTGTCGTATAGGCTCAGTTTGACAGTGGTAGGGTTAATAATACATTCAAATTCAAATGTACCAATATACAGGGGGTGACAGTTTCCTTGAGTCAGTTTTTAACTAAATATTTTTGGAGAACAACCTTTCTTACTTGGTTCATATTCTGGAGCTGAGGCTTGATGACAGCCAGCAATGTGCTTGTTGACATCAGCAGAATGGAGCAGCAGAGGGAACTGCTGTGTCAGTCTCCTGGTATACTCAATCCAGGCCAGGTGGGTTTTTCAGAAAGAGGTGTTGGTGGTGAATACACATCGTAAGGCACTCTCTAGGTCCCTCTTTGCCTAACAGTTTGTCTGTGGATGGAGTACCCAAGGCCTGACAGAATGCCCACTAAACCTTAGATATGAACCCTGGTCACAAAGAACAGAGGGAAATACCACAGAAAATGTGGTTGACAAAGAAGTCTCCAATTTCTTGGGCTGAGGGAAATTTGGGAAGAGCCAAAAAATTAACAGCTTTACGAAATGCAACTAAAGTGAGTATGACAATATTAACTTGAGATGGGGGTAATCCAGTAATGAAGTTCAGGGGAAGGTGGGAACAGGGGTGACTAGGGAACAGGAGAGGACATAACAGACCCACGGGAGTGTGATGGGGCACCTTTCCTCGGGCACAGAGTGCAAGCTGCAGCATAGGCCCAGGTATCTGAGTCCATACTTGGCCACCAGATGTGTCTACCTAGGGGATTGTGATGGTCCCTAAATCTCAGGACCAGTTTCCTTGTTGCTAGAAGGGGCTCACTGGGTTTGTGTGACTGCCCATCTATATACAATATATAGGTGCTCGAGTCTCTCTCTCCTCTCTAGGTTACTTGGTTCCATTGGACTTTGGTTGATTTATTTTTTATTTTCTTAGACCTGTTCATGTTCACACATGCACATACTACAAACATTACAGATGAACTGACTGGATGTTTAATTTGATTTTCTTAAATAAATTTGTTTTACTTTAAAGAGTCATTTGTGGTCTTCCTTTGAGCTGGGTCATGACAACATGGGAGCTCATCAACAACAAAACAACAATTCAGAATACACAGCAGCAATTCAGAAACAACATTCAACAACACAACAACATTCCCAAAACAAAAAACATTTCACAAAACAAATTCTGAGTCTGAGTTTAGATGGGGCCAAGGGAACAGTCTGACTCACCAGTATGGCATGAGAGAGACAGATGATCAGGAGCAGGTGGAGGTTGCTGGGGCGGCTGCGTGGCTAGCAGATAAGCTGGGCAGGATGAGTAGACACATTAGTAAAGAGAGTTGATTTGCTAACTGAGTCATTTGAGAGGGTTCAAAGGAATTGCTCATGGTGATCAACACAGACAAAGAGATGTTTTCACAGTACAACATAAGTTGTTATTGTAGATTTTTTGCACAGATGCATTATTGAGGGAAGGAACTGGAAGGGAACACCCAGCATGCACAGACACAAACACAGAGAGAAACAAACTGGAACCAAGCAGGAACCACAAAGGAGTGAGAGAGAAGCTTATGGCCCATGGCTCTAGTCAAAAGCATATTTCACATTTGGCAGCTATACATAGAGTTGAAAACAGACACATGGACAGAGTGTAGGATGACTGATGAAACCATCAAATCTTTGAGCCAGTGTTACCACTTGGTTCAGGGCTGGCAACAAAAGGGCGGCGACACACACATATATAAATTCAAAAAGTAATGTATTTAACTTTGATTAATAAACAACAACAAACAAGTTTTGAGTATAAGTAGTAAAACAATCAGTCATGTATGTGATAATTGAGTGAAAATATGGTGTGATACTGATGTTGGATGGTGCAGCAAACCAAACAAAGGAAGAGGGTTCGAGGAGGATGCCAGAGGCCCAGCTGAGAATGTGAGACTGCCTAGAAGGCAGTCCTTTATGCCTTTTTGGAAGCCCAACTCAGATTGGCATGTATGAGCAGACTACCCTCCCAGCTCCACCCACCACCCAACTCCTAGTATCTGCAAAGCAAGCAGGCAGAGAGGGAGACTACAACTAGTTAAGTTCTTACAAATATTCAGAACAACAAATATTTAACTAAAGTAAACATCTTAACCACACTCTGATAAATGTTAACTTGTGAAATGTCTATATAACCTGCAGAGATTCTCCTAACTGGATCATCACAACCACCCACTCAGCAACCTTGGTACCTAGGAAGAAAGGTGGAAGAGACAGGAGGAAACACTGCAGAAAGAAAAACTCAAGTTGGCTTAAACAGACATAGCACAGGAGATGGCATCAGCCACTGTACATTCAGCTCCCTTTCCAGCTCACATGTTGTATGTCTAACTGAAATGGCTGCAGGAAAAAAAAAAACACCAGCACATAGGATGCTGATTTGGGTTTTGGAGAGAGTGGATGTGTAATAAAAGTTAGTGGATTATGATCGGTGTAGAACACTAAAGTCTTGCTCCATCCCCCACATAAACATCAAAGTGTTTTAATACCTAGATGAGTGCCAGTGCCTCCTTTTCAATGATGGAGTAATTCAACTGATGTGAACTGAACTGTTTCACCGGGCAGTTGACACCTTTTTTATTAACCTGCATGACAACAGCACCAGCTCCCACCTTACTAGCATCCACAGCAGCAGTGAGTGAGCTGTTTCATGACTTGTGCAAAAACCTGCAACATGAAATTTGAGCCCTGGTCAGTTTGTGTGGCCTAAGGTCACCCGAACAGAGAGAAGGACTTTATTAGTGCTTTTACCAGTGTAGAGGCCGTGATTTTATGCATGGGAATGGCTTCGGGAAAATGAGTTGCTGAGCACATAATGGTCAAGAGGAACTTGAATTGGTTGGGAAGGTCTAATTTGGCTTACTGCTGAATTAGCAGACATGATGTTTTACAGTACTGCCTCACATCTCTTTTTAACCCTGGCCAGAAAAAATAGCACAAAACATGATCAGTTTTATTCACCCCTAAATGGCCAGCAAGTGGATTGTCAAGTGGATTATGTGCCAATTTGAGGATTTCCTGTCGATGAATTTGTGGATGAATTTCAACCTCCAAGAACTACAGTTTGTGTCACAACACTCCAGTCATCCTGTGTGAACACATGTGGTGGCATCCATTTACAAGCATCAAAAAGGAGAGTTAAAGACGGATCACGTTTTTGATAATAAGTTGCTTTCTCGACATGCACACTTTAGAGCTTTAGAGCTCGGCTCTTTAACTCTTTAACAAGAGAGGAAATGGCCAACGATGCGGGAGAGACCACAGATGGGGGAATCGGAGCAGGTGGAGAATCTACCAGTGGAGAGGCCAGACAACCAGAATCAGCCATGAAACTGTCAGCCAGTTCTACCTCACTCTCTTCATCAGGCAACTCCTGCTTCTCCCTCTTTGACATTGCATGACAAACAGCACAAACTGAGAACACCTCTAGGCATTTGCGCTTGAACTCGTCAGATCGCTGAGGCACAGCAGTTATTTAAGAGTTAAGCAGAGCTTCACCCCGAACCAAATCGTTGCCCAAAATGAGAGACACACCTTCTATGGGGGAACTGTGCCCATACGCCTACACTACACCCTTTAACCAAATCACAATCAAGGTGAATAGCATGTAGTGGTACCCCAACGGTCTGCATTTCAGACACCTGGATCAAAGTGTTGGATTTGATAGAGGATTTTTCTGATAGTGGCAGGACCTCCTTCAGTATGATTAACTGTGAGGCCCCACTGTCTCCTAGGATGGTGATAGGGATTTTAGGATCCCCCTCTGACAAAGAAACAAAACTTTTCATGCCAAAGGGAGCATACACCTCAAGATCAGACTTGACTGGAATGGACAAAGTGGACAAAGTCTGCTGGCTGGACAAAGTTTCAGTTTTTAACACCAGGCACCAGTGATCGAACAGAGCCTCCTTCTCATAGCCAAACTCAACATAAGTCAGGTTATCAGTTTTTGTAAAACTGGCTAAACTTTTGACAGTATGCTTCAGGCACCAATTCATATGCCCTCAGCACCACAGCTTTAACTTTGTCATAGTCCAGACTTACTTCAGGTGTTAAGGATGCATAAACCTCCTGGGCTTTCCCAGTAAAGACACACTGAAGGAGCAAAGACCAAACATCTTTGGGCCATTTTAATGTATTGGCCACATGCTCGAACAGGGTAAAATACTTGTCTACATCCTTTTTACAAAAAGAAGGGACCACGTGAATGCATTTGCTGACATTAGACTCAATCTCCTTTAAAAAAGCTGCCTTTTTGTCTCTTCCTCCATCTTACGAAACTTCAGTTCATTACTGAGCTCTTTTTCTTTTATGTCTAAGCGGTGCATTTCAACTGACTGAGAATTTCTCCCAGATCCTACTTACCGACAGGCATTCCAATTTTAGGAGTGGCATGGTCAGAAGGCAAAACTCCCTTTGTAGAATATAACTCAGATTTTTAAAACAATCACCTGTTCTTTAGTACAGCAACTGGAATTTATCAAAACTAGGGTGCACCGCAAAGACTTCATGCTTAACCTCCATTCTCAGAACAAATATCACCAAAAAAATACAAATAAAAAAAGTTGGGGGGAACAAAAATGGAAACAGAAAACACAACCCTGTGACATGGAACAGCATGCACAAAAACGCTGCTCAAACTGAACGGCAGGATCAGTGGCGTCCCATAATCTGAACAATGCCAGTGTGTTGGAAAGACACGTGGAGACGAGCCCCCTAATATATAATGGCCTCCATAAAGAATACAAGGAGAACATAGAAGACAAAAAATCAATGATCAAACCCCAAACTTTATTGATCAAAATAACCAAAACTAAGAGGAAAACAAAAGAAAACAGAGGGGACTGGAGATCCTGGTCCTTGTGGCTCAGGAGGTAGAGCAGGTTGCCCACTAATTGGAAGGTCAGCAGTTCGATCCCCAGCTCTTCTAGTCCGTGCCGAAGTATCCTTGGGCAAGATAATGAACCCCACGTTGCCCCTGATGTTTGTAACATCGGTGTGTGAATGTGGTGTGGATGTGCTAGAGCGCTTTGTGCGTGGTGCAAGCGCTGTATGAATGTGTGTGTGAATGGGTGAACGTAACGTGTAGTGTGAAGCACTTTGAGTGGTCAATATGACTAGAGAAGCGCTATATAAGTACAAGTCCATTCCATTTACCAAAAGGAACAAAAGATGGGAAGGCGCTGGGCCAGCCATGTGATGGGCTGTCGCTCCCAGCATCTCCCCCTAAGCTATAAAAAGAGAAAAAGAACTAACTTTAATCAAACAAAAAGACGTACAACTGAGCTACCAAGTCTCTAGCCCAATCTAATATAACAAAAAACCCAGCAACATACTGCGTGCTGGTACAAAACTGTTTGGGGAGTAGAAGGAAAAAAAGAGTTAGGAGGAGAAGAACTCCACACAGTGTACTCCTATTTGTCTCCTTTCTGAATAACAATCTCAGTCAGGTGCTTCAGAAGAGAAGGAGATGAAGGAGAGGCAAAAGAGAAGGCTATAGAGGGGGAGAGAGAAAGAGAAGGAGAGAAAAAGAGAGAAAACAGGCCACACATCTACAGGCCGCACGTTACATGAAAATGAATGATGACAATGAAAGGCTGATCCATCTGTGGGGCTGCTGGGACAGAGGCTTCACAGAATTAAAAGCTTTTTGGCAGGGAAGTGACAGTCAACTTAATCTTTGGGCTAAGAGGAGAAGTGAGGGGGGGCATCACTGTGGAAAACTCTTTACAAAATCCACAAGAGTAGAGAGAGTTCTTTCTTTATAATTGGAACTGGTCAACTGCCAACACCTTGGCTCTTACTGGCCACACCTGTCCTTAGCCAACTACCTTGTCCAGATAGATGACTGTTGTCTTAGCAAACTCACATTTTGCCAAGACTGATGGTGAGGCGAGTCAAACTTACTGACGAACTTAGCAGAGCAAACCTGATCCATACAGTCCTCAATATGTGGGAGTGGAAAAGAATCAGGCTTAGTCACTTGGTTCACCTTACAAAAATCAGTACATGGTCTAAAAGTACCATCTGGCTTCTTTACAAGCAGGCATGGAGAAGACCAACTGGATGCACATGGTTCCAAAAAAGTCTGCTTGCAGGCCACCGCTGTGGAGTTCTTCTCATTGTAGCCTCCTCTCTCAGGTCCCCTCCACTGTAAAAAGTAAAATAAAATCACAAGGACACTTCCGACAGACATTTTCACTGTTTTGGATTGTTATGAGAATCTTCTGTTGAATAAAGCACAGTTCAACGGTTATTTTTCTGTAAGGTTTAATTCTTAGGTTTGCAAATGGACCCACTGCACTCTCTCAAGCATGAGATGCACAATGAGTACAGAGTACAATAGATTATAGGTTAAATGCAAAAGAAACAAGGTTACGTCCGGAGACGAAAAGGAAAACATCCTCTGGAGACTATACAACAGTGTAGCCCTGAGAGAAAGGTGTCAGAGATTACACAGCTATGCAGCCCTGCATCAGCTCCTTTTGTATGCAAATTACTCAAAATTAATATGAAAATTACTATTGCAGAATATCAAATCACAACATTCTCTTTTATTTTGATCATTAGCTCAGATCATTATGAAAAATACAGTAAATCAGAGTTGATTTTCTTTTCTTATTAAATGCATCATTGTTTTTTTTTTTTTTCAAACAATTTCAGTGTCATCAAACTAAAATGGTGGGACCCAGTCCAGAGACCCATGAGAGAGGTCACTCTGAGACAGGTCCAGGAACTGTCCCACAGAGTTTCTAACTGCAGAAGCAATCAAAGTTTTAATGCACCGAACAGCACAACAAATCAAAATAGCAATAACTACCCAGAAAACAAACATAGGTTTCAAAAGTTTCATTAGTGTCACTTTCCCATCCTCCCTCAGTCAGCCATGACCACAGGCTCCAGTGGTTGAAGTCAGAGTCTTGGCTTCTCTCTTCATGCAGCAAATCATTAAGATGTGAAACAACATGGAGTTCTTTCAGCGTCTCATTTTTCTCTGTGTGGAGAACATAATGAACATAATTAGCATGAAAATGGGTGAGTGTGGAGAGTATGGTGATACAGAGTACCAACTTTCCCAAATACGTATGCCATGTCGTACATGAGTTCTCATTCCCATGGTCCCACTTGACCCCACAAGTTGCTGTCACAGTCTGTCTGTCTGCATGGTGAAATTCCCAGGAAGTGGTCGCTGTCAGTGAAACATTTCTCCCTGTTGTGTTACATGTGTCATGTTCCGGAATCTAGCAGTTGAACCTCTGTAGTTCACAATGCTGATGTTGCACTTCTTCAAGTTCTCAGTCAGGTCTCCCACAACTCTCTCTGCATAAGGAGCACTCAGGGTGAAGGCTATCATTACCCCCAGGACCTCTGAAACATTCAGTGGGAGTTTTGTCACAGGTATCAAAGCACCAACCCTGTGAGGAAGTTGTGTGCAGACATAGCAGCTCTCATTGGTAATTTTCCTGGCTGCAGCCATGACTACTGCATATCATGAGTTTTCTTCAGGCTTTGTTGGGTTCTGAGTTAACTCAGGTAACAGTTCCCTCTTTAATCTGCGTGATGGTTTCTCAGTGTTGCTGCTGCTGGAATCGCTGTGACCCTGTTCTTGGGCTGACTGAGGTGTAACTTCAGACAGGAGCAGTGGCAGGACGATGATGACAGCGAGCAGGAATGTGCTCCGCATTACTCTGAATCTGCCACCCCTCCAGCGCCACTGGATAGTCATTGGCGTCATTGCATCAGCAGTGTGACCTTAATCTACCCCTGTAATCAGTGTGCTGCCTCTTCATGAGTTTGAGAAACGTGTGGCCCTATTGACAATCCACACCTTTCTCTCCCTCACAAACACAGGTGTTGGCTCACTTACTGATGCTAATGCACACTTGAGGTGTTCTGTGGCCTTTGGGAGAGTGTCCTTTACCTATTTGTGAATATCAGAAAGCACAGAGGACAGGTTTGCACAATAACACAACATTTCATCCTTGCACTGGCTGGTGCAGGGAAGTGGTCTTTTAACAGGCCTAATCCCCGTCTCCATCGGGCGTGCAAAGAGGATCTCAAAGGGGCTGAGGCCGTTTGTGTTTTTCACACAAGCTCTCATGTGTATTAAAACAATCAACAGTGCCAATTTGTTCTTGGATGGTAGGTGCAATGTTGCCTCATGTCAATTCCAAGATACTCACCGACACTCTTTAAGGCTGCACTCACAAAAGGTGCTTGAGATTTTTGTTGGAATTCCCCATCGAGGAATGATTTCTCTGATTAAACTTTTGCTACTGCTGTTGCATCTTGCTTAGAGGTAGGAAAAACCTCAATACACTTTGAAAACAAATCAACAATGACAAGACACTTGGAAAAGTTGGAAAACTGCTTTGTGAACCAATATTTTTGAATTTCAGTCATCATTCCCCCTTTTGACACATGGCCCTTGCTGTGTGTCAACTTTGCATAATAAGGGAACATGTATTTGGGTAAGCAAGGCTTCCCACTTGGCCCATACCACACTTTCCTGCAAATCAGCTGTGGGTGTCAGTGGTGAGTCAGAAACAGCAAAACAATGAAGTGTTTTTCTTCTGTTTCGTAGCTGCCTTTCCTGCAGCATCCACTCTGGCATTTCCCTGTGAAACAAAATCAGGATTGTCAGTGTGTGCCTCACATTTGCAGATAGCAACCTGTGTGGAAAGGAGCGCAGCGTCAAGAAGATCAGCAACCAAAATATTATGGGCAATGGGTTTCCCAGTGGATGTTAAAAACTTCCTATTGGCCCAAAGGCGGCCAAAATCATGCACCACTCCCCATGTATATCTACTGTCTATGTAGATGTCAGCTGTTTTGCCTTTAGCCAATTTACATGCTTCTGCCAATGCAACTAACTCTGCTGCCTGTGCAGAGTAATTTGAGGGGAGTGATTCAGCCAAAATGGTGTCATGTTGTGTTGTTACAGCATAGCTCGCTTGGTTTTTACCAGTTGCTAGGTCCCTTGAGGCTGAACCGTCCACAAACAGTTCCAGGTCAGTTCTGCAAAGGTGTGTCCCGCAGGTCAGGTCTGAGGGAGCAGGTTTCTGTTATCACTGCCACACAGTCATGTGGTTGTCCATCATCTGATGTTAGGAAAAGAGTAGCACTGTTAAGAGCATTGCATCTTAAGTAATGTTAGGCATTTCAAGCAACACTGTGTTATATCTGAGCAACTTTGCTGTTGACAAATGAGAGGTTTTCTGTTCAAGCAAAATCATTGAAACAGCATGAGGAACCAGCAAAGTGAGGTCAGCATACCCCACAATGTCACGTGATGCAATCCTGTCTTCTCAGCTGCTGCCACAGCTCTGAGGCAGTTAGGGAGTCCTGCAGCAACGGGATCAAGTTTTGCTGAAAAGTAAGCCACAGGTTTTTGTCATCCCCCATATTCTTGTGTCAAAACTGAGGTCATGTACCCCCCCGCTTGTCAATAGTTTGTGTGAATGGTTGTACTGTCAGGGAGACCCAATGCAGAAGGTGATTGCAAAGCCAAGTTCAATTTAATGAAAGCTTTCTCTGCTTCTGGTGTCCATGTTACCTTATCCTTGGCTGTGAGGCCTTTCCCATGAGCAATTGCAACCGATGGTTCCTCCATTTCAGATCTACTGTCTGCAGTATGACGTCATGCCTAAAACTCATAACCTGTTTCCCTGTCTCCGGTTGTGGAATGTTTTAGATGGCTTCACTATGTTTGGGTGAGAGGGTTTGCTCTCTGCTGTGATCACATGACCCAACAAAATATGCTTTTTCTTTCCCCAAGACAAATTGTAATTTAGACAGACTGGCTTTGTGGCCATTATCAGCTTTCATCCAGGTGGGTTGATCTGATTCACCTCAAATGTTGTCATAATGGTGCTTTATTGTGATGGTTAAGTCTTCATGGAATGCCTGTGCTGTTGCACTGGTTGGATGCTACGCTATGAAACAGGAAGTTATTGTAACTTTTTTGAAAGCTCAACACTGTAACAGTCAGCCACTTTTAGGAGCTGATCCTTTTTGTAAGAGTTTAACAAATCCTCACTTGGGAATTGAACAAAATTTTTAATTGAAGCCATTTCACAAGTTATCACCAAAGGCAATTTAGGTAGGTTAGTGGTGGGATATATTTAGCACTGAACCCAGTAACCCTTTCAGCACACTGAAAATCACACAGTCATACAAGTGCACCTGAGTAGCTAAACAATGCGAGGCACTCTTAATTGACCACCAGGCCAACATCTACAGAGCAACACACCGTCTGGAACACTTGTAATCCACAAGCATAAGCCCATTTTGACAACCTCTAAAAGTACCAGGACAGACCAAAATCTGTGTGGCACATTCCCCAAAACATTTCCCAGCACTAACTTGGCTAGAATCCCTGATAAGCCCCGATTTTTTACCACCTGGTTCAAGGCTGGCAACAAAAGGGAGACACACAGATATATAAAGCAAAAAGGAATTTATTTCACATACATAAACATAACTAAATAGTGTTGGGTGTACATAGGAAAGTAGTCAGTCATGTATGATTTTTGTTGTGATATGGCGCTATATAAATAAAATTGAATTGAATTGAATTGTATGTAATGTATGGATGAGTGAAAATATGATGTGATGCATGTTGGATGGTGCAAACCAAACAAAGGAAGAGGGCTGAGGAGGATGCCAAAGGCTCAGTATCCCAGTATCTGCAAAACAAGCAGCAGACCAGAGCAAAGCAAGCAGGCAGAGTGGGAGGGGTTGTCACTCCAGATACCTTTTTACTCTAAATTATATCCCACAGACAGGTATTTTTCTTGACTAGTTTCAGGTAAACATTAATTAAATGTTTTGCTGTATGACTTTATCACTCTTTGCACTTACAATGCACACATAATAATTTTTGCATTTGCTGGAGATTAAAGCGTGTGGTTTTATCAAAACTGAAATAGTTACAGGCCGACTGAAGGACTCAGTCTGTTGACATTAAAGAAGAGGTTCAGATTTTTCTCAATACATAAAACTGTGTTTATTATAAAGAAACAAGTGTGTTTTGGAGTATATGCAATGTTGGTCATAGCAGAGAGTACTAGACAGGATGTGTGACAAAAATCCACAAAAAGTGTCCCACATGCAGGAAGCAAGATGCTGTCTGTCACCCCCTAACCCTAATGCTACTTAACAGCCTAAATCGCATATGATCTGCCTTAATATACATGATAATCTAATCTAGCAGTCAACTGTGTGGTGTCATAAAGTTGACAAGTTGAACGGTTATACTAGTCAGACTGGTAAAGCCAGTATTATTTACTGAGGTGGAGTTGTGTTGTAATAGTGCTCCAGTAACAGACGGAGAAACGCAGTGGAAGAGAGGTGGGGTTTTACACTGCACCTGATTGTCACAGAAAAACACGCCGCAGAAAGACGGAAGTCACAGAAAAAGAGACGACAAACAAAGAAAACAACTTTTAATTGACGTGAAGAACCGGGACTTGATTTTTACCACCAAACCTGAGTTGACGAGCCAAAAGTTAGGACGTTGAAGCGACTCCATTCTGCAAGGTAAGCTTGCTAAACCTATTTAAATGTAACTTTAACCTGGTTTAAGGATGCGCAGCAAGTAGCTTGACTAACCAGCAACTGTTTTCAACCTGCTTAATTCTTGGTCTGTGTTTGCATGGTCGGACTAACCTGCTGCTCTAACTGTATCGTTATTTGGGTTGTTCAGTGCCTACTCAGCTGCATAGCGCTCTGCACTACGGAGAGGCGTGGTGCGCTAAGATCCAATCAGTAACTGTCCATTTTCTGTCGCGTTCATCACTGACAAATATCTACAGCAGCCACAGTAAAGGAAGAAACGATGACGAAATGTTAGGGTCTACTCTTCCGTTCGGCGTTAGTTTAATACATTAGACACGAGTTACACCAATGAAATGCCATCTTGTAGAACTGCCTTCTGTACAATTCCCACTAGTTAGGAGTTACCACCATTGTGGTAATGATAGTGAACTGACAACTGTAAAAGATGTTATTTGACTGAAAGAACATTTTCTTGACTATGCATTCTTATTGTTATATTAACTAAAGACGTCTATGTACGAGAGAGTCTCCTTCACACCTGTAGCTCCACAAAGATTGGTGCACCTGAGGGCCAAGTGCATGGAAAGTGAAGCACTTGTCAGAGGCTACTAAAGTGATGCTTTTGTCTCTAATTATACTGGAGATATCTCTCATTACATTCAGATGAGTCATAAAACAGTGTGGATGATAAACTACAATCTACAATTGCAGTCTGACTAGAGAGAGTAATTCCTTGAAAGACTGATTTTTCACTATGTGAAAAGCAGAGGCGGTCCTGGCTAGATTTGCGCCCCGGACGAACCATCCCTTGCAGTATATAAATTGCACATGCTTGAAAAATCCCTGAAGAAAGCAAAAAAAGGCAACTCTATATATAATCTTAAATACAAAAAACATAACAAGAACAGAGAAAAAACAAGATCAATAAATAAAATACAGTATATAAATCGCACATGCTTGTGTAGGCATATGGGTCTATGTTAATTATGAAATACAATTTATTTGGAAGCAGTTTGTGTTGCGTGGCCTGGCATCAGTCTATCCCCCGCCCCCCTCCCCCTTGCCTCTGCGGACACACACAACCTGTATGATTCTCAGCAGCAAGTTGACGTGACAATGAGGGCGCCCCAGCGCCCACTCCACTAACTTAACATGGAAATGAGTGGTAGTCTAGAAAACTGGCGAGTTTTGTTTAGAGTTTAGTTTTTTTGATGGCGCTCGTGTGCCCTCGTGCGGCCCCACATAGATTGCGCCCTGGGCGGTCGCCCACATTGCCCATAGCAAAAACTGGCCCTGGTGAAAAGATATCCTGTCCTCATCACTAGTTTTGGCAAAAGCACCAAGCCCCGCTGGTAGAGTGGGGCTTGTCCGGTGGGGTGCTGCTCACAGGAATAGTGTGCTCAGACAGACGGTGTATTTGCATATGCTTGTGCAGATCTTTTGGTGGCACTATATGTTTGCTACAACAGCATATTGCTTGGTTTAGGTCCTTCACTTTGCCAGCTACATCCAGTTTGAAATCAAAATAATCACAAAGAGGTGATTTTATATTAATTTTTCACTAGAGGTCTTCCATCGTTGCATTTATTGAAAATGACGTGGGGCCCCATTGTCACGCTCCCTCAACACACACACCTGCGCAAATATATCAGCAATTGCTTGTTGTGGGACTGATGATGGCCGCTCGGAAAATTTTTACATATCGCCCAACCCTATTAAGTCCCTCTCTTTGGAATATTTATTTAAATTACTGAGTAGTATCCCATCATTCAACAAGAATACATAGACATTGCCAGAGCATTGCTGCTCTAAGCAAAAAGAGCAAAACGGGATACACTAAAACATCAGTTGCAATGATTTATTTATTTAAGGATATTTCCTCGATATTTCTGTTGTTTTTGTACCAAATTTTTTTCTTTTCATGTCAGTGAAGAAAGCTCTTCCAGGTGAGGCCCCCTATGTCATGACGAAATCAGAGATACATACTTCCTCCAAACCAAACACAGAGTGTCAGTCAAAACAGTCAGTAAGGTGCAGACATTCAACAAAGTCTGGCTGCTGCTTTATTACTTTATTTATTGCGGCGGCTGTGGCTCAGGAGGTAGAGCAGTCGCCCACCAATCTGAAGGGCGGTGGTTCGATTCCTGGCTCCTCCAGTCCGCATGCCGAAGTATCCTTGGGCAAGATACTGAACCCCAATGTTGCCTCCAATGTTTGTCATCGGTGTGTGAATGTGTGTGTCTGTGCTAGAAAGCACTATTGTATAGAGGTGCTGTATGAACGTGTGTGTGAATGTGATCTGTAGTGGGAAATTTTCTGGAATTCCACCTATATAGAACAGGTATTCACCTATATTGTAACAAGTTGTCAACCCGTCTTCTCTGCTCCTCCACTACTTGTGTGCAGAGGGGCACAGACACAGAGGGGTTAGCTGAAATTACATGAGTGCACATAAATTAGGAAAATAACATTAATAAAACCTTTAGTGTTCTTAATTTTTCTTCTTTGGTTTCTTTGGGGGATGGGAGGTCATACTGGGGGGCAGGCCATCCCCTGCACCTAAGAATTTATATGCCCTCAGTTTCTCTAAAGTATACATGCTTTGTTTCATTCAGATAGGTGTATATGTCTGACCTGTAATCAGGTCAGATTGTCCATCCATTGAGTCAGTGTGTACAGTTAGGTCAGTCTGGTCCCACTTGTTAATAGTAATAATAATAATAATAATAATAATAACCAAGTATTCTTTACAAAAAACAAGACACAGGACACAACAAGTAAACAAAGCGGCTAGAGGCCATAGGCCTTGTTGAGGAGGTGAGTTTTGAGGAGTTCCTTGAGAGTCCAGTGATGGGGTGTTGCAGAGCTCCGAGGGTTCCAGAAAGCGGGGCCTGCCACACTTTAGGCTCTGTTCACAAAGGTACGGAGATTGGTGTGAGGGATGGGAAGCAGATCTATGGCTGAGGATCACACCATCTGGAACTATGCGTATGGGTAAAAGAGGTCAGACAGGTACTGAGCGGCCAGCCTGTACATGGCTTTGCTGGAAATCCTGAACAGGACACCCAGGTTGCAGACTTCCACCTCACTCATGCTTTATATACTGTGCTTCAAACCTTGCACTGCTTTGATTAGACCTCTGTAAATAACTTTACCTGCCAAGTCATAGTTGTATACAGAATCACTCTCTCATATATAAGAAAATGCACAAAATGAATTAAATTAATGCTCAACACGAGTTTAATACTGTCTTACTTTATGGATCATTATCTTCACTGTTGGTTGCTATAGTCATATGCACCAGGCCAGTCCCGTTTAAGTTTTAATTATACATCCATTAAGTCACCTAGCATTGCACTCACGAACCCGCGCCAGGACCAGGACGTGGTTTGCTCATTCTCGTAACCCAGAGGCATGCTGAGAGTAACACTACTGCGTATATTCAGTGGGCCCCATAACGTGGAAGTAAAGCTGTGTTGGCAAGAATGCGAACACAGCTTTCACTTTGGGTGTACAAGGACTGGATGGCTTGCATCAGCGGCCCCAGTACCCCATACTCCCACAGTACCCCCCATAGGATCCCTTGGGGGACACAGTCATAAGCCTTCTCCAAGTCCACAAAACACGTGTAGACTGGATGGTCAAATTCCCATGACTCCCTCAGCACTAAACTGCAAGAGTAAAAAGCTGGTCCACTGTTCTGCATTGTTCCTCCTGAATCTGAGGTTTGATAATTGGTCTGAGTCTCCTTTCCATCACCCTGGAGTAAACTTTTTACAGGTACTTTTTACTTATAAAAGTAGCTTATGTACTTTGATGTAGGGGAGACCACATTTTGAACACATTTTCATGACCACTAGAAGATTGTGTCCGTTTTGCTTTCCACTGTGAATCAATTACTATAGGTAAACAGTCTGTAAAGTAAAGTAAAGTAAGTATATTGTGATATAGCGATATCGACCGATATTGTAGATACTGACGTAACATATTACATACAAATCATAACAAATTACGAGCCCTCATTCTCATTCCTGCTGCCTCTGTTCCTGTGTTCCTCTGAACTGTTTGTTAATGCTGGGCCCTCATCTCTTTCTTTTTCCTCCTTCAAGTATCTCAATAAACTTGTCATATGGAATAACAAAGTTTATAAATCATTCTTGAAAACATTAGCAAATATTAGTAGCTCAAAAAAACTGAGTACCATTGCAACATGTGTGGAGTTACTTTCCTATCTTTATTCAAGAGCATAATCTTTCAGTTTGAGAGCATAGTCGCTGTTTCACTTTCAGATTGTAATGCTCTCTCTTAAAACTCTTCTTTCTCTCAAATACTCCCTGCTGTCAAACTGAAAGACCACGCTCTTGAATAAAGATGGGAAAGTAACTTCATAAGCACGTTGCTTTCATTCTTCTCTCTGCTGTGCACTTAAAGTTAGATAGCTAATATAAGCTATCTAGCTGTTTATGTAGTTTAAGCAATTTTAAACTTTAAACTCTGTACCCTGCACAGCATTTATTCATACAAATATTAGATAATGCTAGTTTGTAAGCCCTGGGTTTGTTCATTAATTGATATATACTGATATTGGTCATAGTCACTTTCATTCAGCCAGGATAGATGGGAGTGTGACTGGCTTGCTTGAACATCTTCTGGGGTCCTGGCTACTTAACGTTAAGTATAGTCATACAGCAACACCTGCCCTATTGTGCTGTGATTGGCTAGTCTTCACCAGTTGTGAGCAGCTGTCTATCAACACGGTAGATAACCAACCAAAATACAATCGCTGGTTCATCTGGTTTTGGCGTGAAAACTGTTTGGGCAGCATGAGAGTGGGAGATTGAGAGTGAAAGCATTTATCACATGCTAGAAATGTGAGAGTTGGCAACGCTGGTAAGCTATACCACTGTCAGCACAGACATTGTGTCCTCCTTCCTTGGCTCCAATTTATACAAGTTTGAAAATACATTGTCCTTCCCCTTCCACTACTGGATTTTCTGATTGTCAGATAGTCTGTATGAAAAATTTACAAAATGATTGGAATTAATAGTCAAATCATGCTGAACAGCCTAATCTGATCTGCTGGCAAAATTCTGAGCTGTAAAGCTGTAAATTACTACAGTGTTGCTAGTCCGTTAAAATTAAAGTTGAGGGGAAGCATATCTTGTGCAGTTATAGCTGTACTGTTTGTCAACTGTTTGAATAGGTAGTCGGTATTTGCTGCGGGTTACCACTGTCTTTTGTCATATACGGATATGTTTGTAATTATTTACACACATGGAGCACTTTATTAGGAGCACCTGTGCACCTGCTTATTCTTGCAGTTATCCAATCAGCCAGTCACGTGGCAGCAGTGTGATGCATAAAATCATTCAGATACAGGTCAGGAGTTTCAGTTAGTTCTCACATCAGAATGGGGAAAAAATGTGATCTCAGTGATTTTGACCGTAATGTGATTGTTGGTACAAGATGGTTTGAGTATTTCCGAAACTGATGAAACTGCCCTGGTACAACAGTCTCTAGAGTTGACCCAGAACTGTGTAAAAACCCCCAAATCATTCAGTCAGCACTAGTTGTGCAGACACAGACGTATCATTGACGAGAGCTCAGGAAAAAAATGACCAGACAAATTGGATGTGACAGAAAGGCTACAGTAACTCAAATATCTACTTTTTACTTTGGTGAGCAGAAAAGTACCTCAGAATAACCAGATTCTCAACTGGATGTTTCTAGCATCTTGAATCACTTTTAACAAGAAGAACGAGAGCCCTCTGATGTCTATACTTGTTTGCATGTGATGATGTAGAGAGCAGACACAGAGAAATTAGGGTGTATCCTTGTGTGTTTCAGAGTACTGTGGATGTGGGGGCTGTTAGCCACAGGGCATCATCCAGACCGTTGTGGCTTACCTTGTCATTATAGTGTAGTGACTCAGTTTGTGTGTGTGTGTGTGTGTGTGTGTGAAGAAGTCTCTGCATGTGCTTGTGTGCACATGTCAGGCTGCAAACATCAGCTCATCAGCTGACCATTGATGAAAACATCTGCTTACAGGACCATGTCACATGGCTGGCTGTCAAGAGTAAACCCACATAGGACAACTCACCTCCCATAAACTCACTGTTTTATACACACGTTTGTACTCCTGTGCTTGTGAGGACTCTGACATAAAGCACTCCACCCTCGCCATTACAGCTTCATGTCTAACCCAACCTAATTCTTGCCCTCCCAAGAATAATTCTTGCCTGATGAGATGTTATTTTTATTTTATTTTATTTATTTATTTTCATTTTAACTCTTTACTCATCATGTTAATAGCTGAGATATGGTGACCTGTTGACATCATTGACAAAACATGTTTTTTTTAATGCCTTGTACTATATTGTAAACTTGAAAATGTGACATTTCCAGTTTTCTGCTAATAAGGTATATTAATGGACTGCACTTATATAGAGCTTTTTTTTGTTAGCATTTTTAAAGTTGAATAAACACTTGCGTACAAGCCAATACACACACACACACACACATCAAAAAAAAAAAAAAATTAAAATACACTACAAAATAAGTTTAAAAAATTTATATTAAAGCAAAACAAAAATATAAAACATATACTACACTTACAGAGAGACTATAAATCCTCCACACTTCATAAATCATTCACAGTTCATAAGATGAAAAATAAAGTGAGTTATAAGATTATAGGATAACTTAATGTAATGTAAGCATCCGCAATAAATATAGCTCTGTGTCAATAGTGGGGACAGACATGAAGAAGAAAAAAAAAAAAAGACCTGCTTCATGTTATATATTCAATGCATTTCTCCCATCTTTCTTCAAATGTATGTGATTTATTTTGAATTCTCATAGTAATCATCTCACACATACACACAAAGGCACATTGTCGGCCACCGGGTCACTTCGACCCAGAGGGCAACGCGAAGGTTAAAGGGGAAACTAGTCAGTGGTATATCTCCGCAGTTTAATTCCAGCTCCCTTCTTTTATTTATATGAGGGCTTCCTGTCATCCATACTTTATATTTTGTAAATTTGGTAAGATGAGCCCACCCTTTTCTTTTGGTAGTTGAAGATATTTCATGGTTGGTTTCTTGTTATTCCATATTAATTTCATTATTAATTTATTCCATTGTTTAATTGTATTTGAGGCAATATACACCGACCAGGCATAACATTATGACCACCTGCCTAATATGTCCCCATTTTGCTGCCCTGACCTGTCAAGGCATGGACTCCACTAGACTCCTGAAGAAGTGCTGTGGTATCTGGCACCAAGATGTTAGCAACAGATCCTTTAAGTCCCGTAAGTTGCAAGTGGGGCCTCCGTAGATCAGACTTGTTTGAGCATCTGTGAGATGTGCTGGACAATTGGATTGAGATCTGTGGAATTTGCTTTCTGCGGTGGACAGGGATAGGGGTCAGCATGGGCACCCTGACTGGTCAGTGGCTATGCAACCTCATACGCAACAAACCGCAATGCACTATGTATTCTGACCCCTTTCTATCAGAACCAACTTCTTCGGCAATTTGAGCTACAGTAGCTTGTCTCTTGGATTGGGCCACACATGCCAGCCTTGGCTCCCCACATGCATCAGTGAGCCTTGGCTGCCCATGACCCTGTTGTCGGTTCACCACTGTTCCTTCCTTGGACCACTTTTAATAGATACTGACCACTGCAGACCGATAACACCCCATAAGAGCTGCAGTTTTGGAGATGCTCTGACTCAGTCATCTAGCCATCACAATTTGGCCCTTGTCAAACTTGCTCAAATCCTTACGCGTGCCAATTTTTCCTGCTTCTAACACATCAACTTTGAGGACAAAAAGAGTTGTTCAGTTGTTCCCTAATATATCCCACCCACTAACAGGTGCCATGATGAAGAGATAATCAGTGTTATTCACCTCACCTGTCAGTGGTCATAATATCATGCCTGTCATCAGTGTATATGGGTACTGCTTTATAAAGGAATAAAAATCTTGGTAGAATATTCATCGGAATTATTTTTGATTCTTTCCCAAAGTGAGTGTGGAATTGTTAACCATCTTTTAAAATATTCTTTAATTTGATTTATCAACTCGCCACAATTTTTTATATAAAAAAATATCTAAATTTTTTTGTTCCATTTATACAAAGATATTTTATCCTTTCCACATCCCAATGGAATGCATATTTATTTTTTATTACATCATTAACTGTGCATCCTATAACCATCACCTCTGATTTATTTACATTTAGTAACATTCAGTTAACATGAATTGTGTCCAGATTTCTCAGTTCCGTCCTTTAGAACTTTGACTGTTGAGGCTCAGACAAATAGATTATAATATCATCTGCATACATCAATTCAATTCAGTTCAATTCAATTTGGTTTATATAGTGCTGAATCACAACAAACCGTACTCTTTATATTATGATATTTACAGAGAGAGAACCAACAAATCCCACCATGAGCAGCACTAGGCGACAGTGGCAAGGAAAAACTTCCTAATAAAAGGCAGAAACCTCGAGCAGAGCCAGACTCAGGGTAGGTGGCCATCTGCCTCGACCAGTTGGGCTGAGAAAGAGAGAGAGAGGGAAAGGGGGAGAGAGAGGGAGGGAGGGAGATAGAAAATAGAGAATAGTGACCAAAAACATAGCATAACACGGATTCCATGAATGTAAAGTGATACCAATAACACAGTAGTAGTAATGATAGTACTGATAATTAAAAGTAGCAATAGCAATAAAACTAGAAGCAGTACTAGAAATTTCTAATTATAGCAGCAAGTGTTGAGCTGGGTTGTAGGAGCAGCAGGAGGTTTGCCATCACAGCTCAGAGTCTACAGCTCCAGAGGCAGAAATACCTGTAGAAAGAGACAGAAGAGGAGAGAGAGACGGAAGAGCACAAAACTATGGGAAAGGGAAGATGAGATTGAGTTATTAACATGTAATATGGGATATGAATCCATACTGATGGGGGAGAGAGAGAGGGAGAAGCTCAGTGCGTCATGGGAAATCTGAGATAACTAAGGGATGGTTCAAGCCTGAGCCAACCCTAACTGTAAGCTTTATCAAGAGGAAAGTTTACTCTTAAAAAGCCTACTCTTAAAAGTGCAGAGGGTGTCTGCCTCCCGGACTCAAACTGGGAGAAGATTCCACAGTAGAGGAGCCTGATGCCTCCCATTATACTCCTGGAAACTCTGGGAACCACCAGTAAACCAGCATTCTGGGTGCACAATGTTCTGGTGGGATTGTAGGGGACTATGAGATCTTTAAGGTATGGTGGTGCCTGACCATTAAGGGCTTTCTAGGTGAGGAGGAGGATTTTAAATTCTATTCTGGATTTGACTGGGAGCCAATGTAGAGAGGCTAACACAGGAGAAATATGGTCTCTTTTTCTAGTTCCTGTCAGTAATCTGCTGCAGCATTTTGGATGAACTGCAGAGTCTTTAGAGACTTGTTGGGGCAGCCTGATAATAATGAATTACAGTAGTTCAGCCTGGAAGTAACAAATGCATGGACTAGTTTTTCTGCATCCTTTTGAGACAGAAAATGTCAGATTTTGGCGATATTATGCAGGTGAAAGAACACAGTCCTAGAAGTTTGTTTTATGCGTGAGCTAAAGGACATATCCTGATCAAAGATAATTTATATCACCAGAATATGATTTTCTCCTGCTATATAAATTGCTTAAATTTTCTCCTCTGTATATTCTGCCAATGGTTCGATACACAGTGCAAATATCAATGGGGATAAAGGACCTCCTTGTTTAGTACTTTTAGATATTTGAAATGTATTTGAGAGCACACCACTGACTAGTGGGTGACACAGGAGTGGATTTTCACTCCCGTCCCATCCCACTCCCAGAAACATAATCCCGTCACAATCTCAAATCAAATTAAAGCTGCAAGGAGCGTTGAACGGGCCCTCGTACCCTATGCCCATCAGGGATGCGGGCAGGACTCAGATCAATGCAGCTGTGCACCATTGCAATCATTGGACACTGCACTTACATCTAAATATCATTTGGCCCAGGTGTTTACCTTTCTCATTATCCCCCCCAGCCCCCACCCCACACACCCTAGATATATAAACATGTGCAACTCCTCTGTTAAAAAATAACGAATCATATCCTGAGTATTACACATTTCATTTGTGGTTGCCAGTAGGTGTTGCTTATGAAACAAAATTGGCACAGGCTGGACCCCTCATACATGTGAAGCATGATATTTTTCCTGCTGCCAGTAGGTTGCACTGACCGAAACTTGGTACATATATGTGTTCAGGCTGAGTGAAGTTTGAGGCAGATTAGGTGATGTATGCAGGTGCTAACACTTGTTGGAAGCAGGACCTTATGTCTTAAGATTTAAGGATATAGCCTGACTATGCCACCCTGGGACTTGCACCTAAGCAAATATTCACAATTTCACAATATTAGACATACACTGACCCAATAAGGGCACAAAGTTGTGGGCTGTTTTCATTCCCATCTGAGTTGAGTCTGGATTCATACCTTTCTCCCTTCTGTTTTCTCCTCTTCTCATACGGGTCCGATTTCTCTCAATTTTACCCACATATAGTATTTCGAAACAATTCTAAGACTGAGTTTGTTTGAGAGTTCTGTGAGACGACACTTCTTCTTTCCGTTCTCTTCACTTTTCCTCATCCCGAGGTCTTCTGCTGTTGCTTTGTACTATTTTATTTTTATTTTTGAATGCTATCTGTTTATTGACACTTTCTTAAGAGTGAGACTCTAGCTTGTTTGTTATTTTAGCCTAGCTTAGCCGTTTGTAGCCTCATTAGCCATCTTAATTTATATTCTCACGCAGGGAGAAACTGATCTAGAAAATTTACAGATTGTAGATGCTCAGACTGATGCCAGATCTACTGCATTGAGTCTCTCTTCCCACTATAGTAGTCACAACTTTCCCAAAATTCTCAGCCACCACGTACAAATCATTGCTCCCATTGCAGTGTAGTGTTCTACAAAGCATTGAATAAAAGACAGAAAACACTAGATGCCTCATTCCTATTAATATATCATCTATCAGTACTTTGTCATGTCAGCCTGCTACTGGCAGCACCAGGCTCAACAAGACCCTCAAACCTGGC